>NW_004955598.1:299023-356275 GCF_000276665.1 Chinchilla lanigera
ATGTTCTAGTCAGTAGTCCTTTATCTGAGGGAGAGTTGACCAAATTTTTTTCCCAATTAGTGGGTTTTCTTTACACCCTATTGGTGATTTCTTTTGATGTGCAAAAACTTTTCAGTAGGATGAGATCCCAGTTGTTGATTCTTTGAAGTGTTTCATGTACAGTCTGGTTTTAGTTCATGAATTCTCTGCCTACCCCTATGTCTTCAAGACTTCCACCTACTTTCTCTTCCATTATATCTAATGTTTTTGTTTTAATATTTAGATCTTTAAGTTATTTTGACTTTACTTTGGTGCATGGTGATAGGCTTGGGTCTAGGTTGAGTCTGCAGCATGTGGAAAGCCAATTTTTCCAGCACCATTTATTAAAGAGGTTATCTTTCTTCCAGCGAACCTGTTTGGTCCCTTTGTCAAAGATTCAAAGCAACCTTATAAAGTGTGTTGATACATATTCTAGACAGAAATAAAAATGACCACAATTCCAAGAACAACAGAAAGAAACCACCAGGCAGTGTTAGCAGTTAAATGGAAGGGAAAAGCAGGGAGCCAATAGCAGGAAAATAACATGAGAAAGATAAGCTAATACATAGCAGTTATAATCATCAATGCAATGCCCTAAATTCACCAATAAAAAGAAATGGACTCTCAGAAAGGATCAAAACACAAAATCAAACAATATAGTGTACACAAGAAAAATATTTAACTGTAAAGGAGTCCATCGACTGAAAGTCAAAGGATGCAAAATTATAGTCCATGCCACAAGAACCCAGAAAGAAGCAGGGGTAGCTATTCCATTTGCAGACAATGTGAACTTCAAAACCAAGAATGATCAAAAGAGATAAAGAAGATCAGTACATAATTGTTAAGGGAAAAATTCAAGAGTATAAGATAACAATCATAAATTTATATGCACCACATGTGAGAACACACAACAATAGAAATATTTTTTTTTTCCCCCTCCAGTAACGGGAACCGAACTCACGACCTTGCGCTTGCCAGGCAGGTGCTTTGCCGCTGAGCTAAATCCCCAGCCCAACAATAGAAGTATTAATAGATACGAAAAATCAAATAAACAATAGCAGAATTGTAATTGAGGACCTTGATATCACATTTTTACAAAGAGGTAGATCAACTAGACAAAAAAATCAGCAAAGAAATATCAGAACTGAATCAAAACTCTGAACAAATGGACTTAGTAGACTTTTTCAGTGTGTTTCATTTAACCACCTCAGAATACACATTCTTCTAGGCTTTACATCAGACATTCCCTAAAATAGACCAAATGCTAACCCAAAGAACATGTGTAAGTAAATGCAAAGGACGTGAACTTATACCATGCATAGTATCTGACCATGGTGCAATGGAATTGAAAATTAATTGCAAAGGAAATCTCATAAACTCCATAAAGACATGGAAATTAAATAACACTATCCTGAACAACTAATGGATCACAGATGAAATTAAAGAAGAAATTAAACACTATCTACAATTAAACAAAAATGCACATGGAGCATACCGGAATCTGTGGGATGCAATGAAACAATTCCTAAGAGCGAAATCTATAGCAGTGAATTGTCACATCAGGAAAACGTAATGAGTGTAAATAAATAAATATTGCACCTCAAGCTTCTAGAAAAGGAAGAGCAAGTCAATTACAAAGCCCATACTCGAGAGGAAATTATAATAATCAGAGAAGAAATTAATGCATTTAAGATTAAGAAAACAACACAAAGAATTAATGAATTGAAGAGTTGGCTCTTTGAAAGAATAAATAAAATTGATATATCCTAGCCATCCTTATGAAAAAAACGAAAGAAAAAACTCAAATTCATGCAATGAGGAATGAAAAGAGTGAAATCACTACAGATCCAGTGGAAATTCAGATAATCCATATTGACTCTTATAATGTTTACTGTCATAGGATGGAAAACAGAGGAAATGGACAGATTCTATTCATGATATGTGTGAATTACCAAAGCTGAATTAAGAAGATATAAAAATTCTGAATAATCCAATATCAGTTAATGAAATTGAAAGTATAATTAAATACTTATCAACAGATGAAAGCCCAGGCCCTCATGAAATCACTCCTGAATTTTATGCCATATTTAGAGATTTAATGCCAACACACCTCAAACTCTTTAATGAAATTGAAAGGGAGGCAATATTTCCTAACTCATTCCTGCAGGCAAGTATTATTCCAATACCAAAACCAGAGAAATACACAATCAAAAAGAGAACTACATACCAAACTCCCTAATGCACATAGATGCAAAAATCCTCAGTAGGATACTAGCAAAAAGACTGAAGCAAATCATCAAGAAGATTTTATACCATGATGACGGCAAGTCATCTCAGGAATGCAGGGATGTTTCAATATAGGCCAATCAATTGATGAAATACACCATATCGATAGAGCCAAAGACAAATATCACATGATCATCTCACTAGATGAGGAAAAGAGTTTTGATAAAGTCTAGTACTCATTCATGATAAAAACCCTAGAGAAAATCTGAATACATGGTCTTTACCTCAATCTGATCAAATCCTTCCACGACAAACCAACAGCCAACATAATACTAAATGAACAAAAACTGAAAGCTTTCACTCTTAAATCATGAGAAAGACAAAGATGTTAACTGTTCCCACTCCTATTCAATATAATTCTGGATAAATTAACCAGAGCAATTAGATAAGTGAGAGAAATAAAAGGAATCAGGATAGGAAAGGAAGAAGTTAACTTATCATTTTTAGCCAATGAGATGACACTCTACATAGAAGACTTCAAAAACTCCACGAAAAGACTTCTACATTTAATAGACAAATTCAGTAGCATAGCTGGATTCAAAATCAATGCTCACAAATCAATAGCACTTCTGTACACAAACAACAAATTCACAGAGATATCAGCAAAACCACACCCCTTACAATAGCATCCCCAAAAGGACATAGTTAGAAATTAATCTAGTAAGGCAATGAAAGATCTATAGATTTAAAATTATAGTGCTTTTAAAAAGAAGATCAAAGAGGATATCAGAAAATGGAAAGATATCACTTTCTCATATATAGGAAGAACAAACATTGTGAAAATGGCCATACTCCTAAAACTGTTCAAAAGATATAGTACAATATATAGTATGAGATATAGTATAATACTGACAAAAATACCGTTAGCACACCTCAGAGAACTAGAAAAAACATTGCTAAAATTCATTTGGAAACAAAAGAGACCTAGAATAGCAAAACAATCCCGGGCAACAAAGGAAAGGCAGGAGGCATCACAATCCCTGACTTGAAATTATGCTACAAAGCTACTGTGATAAAAATCATCATGGTACTGGCAAAACAAAACAAAACAAAACAAAACAAAACAAAAACCCAACCAAAAAAACATATGAACAAAAAGAACTCAGGATCAGTGGAACAGATTAGAAGATGCATACACAACACAAATACATTCATCCGCCTTATCTTTGACAAAGGGGCCAAACATGTTCATTGGAATAATGATAGCCTTTTTAATTAGTTGTACTGGAAAAAACTGGCTCTCCACATGGGGAAGAGTAAAACTAAACACGTGTCTCTCACCATGCATTAAACTGAAGTAAAAATGGATCAAAGATCTAAATATGAAAACAGAAACATTAAATCTACTGGAAGAGAAATTAGGTAGAAGTCTTGAAGACACAGGAGTAGGCAAACACTTCATGAATAAAACCCAGACTGCCCAGGAAACACAGCACAGAATAAACAAATGGGATCTAACATTATTGAAAGGCTTTTAACAGCAAAAGAAATCCCCAACAGAGTGAAAAGACAACCAACTGCGTTGGAAAAAATTTTAATCAATTGCTCCTCAGACAAAGGACATCTATCAAGAACATATATAGAATTTTTAACAATCCGGCCCGCAAATTTCAAAGACCCAATCCAAAAATTGGCATCTGAGATGAATACACATTCTCAGAAGAAGAAATACAAATGGCCAATAAGTATATGAAAAAATTCTCAACATCACTAGTCATTAGAGAAATCCAAATTAAAACAACGTTGAGATCCATCCCACACTAGAAAGAAGGGCTATCATGAAGAAATTCACCAAAAACACATCCTGGGGTAGGTGTGCTGAAAAAAGAATCCTTCTCTACTGTTGAAGGGATTGTAGACTGATAATATCACTGTGGAAATTAGTGTGGAGATTCCTCAAAAACGTCAGCTTAGAGATGTCATACGACCCAGATATTCTCCTTCTAGGAATCTTCCCAGAAGAATTACAAACACCATGCCACAGTGATATTATACACCCATGTTTATAGCAGTATAATTTGTAATAGAAAAATCTTGGAAACAATCCAAATGCCCATCAAATGAGAAATGGATAAAAAAAGATATAGTTTTATACAATGGAGTACTGCTGAGGCATAAAGAAGGGCAAACTTGAGACATTTATGGGTAAATGGATGCAAATTGAGACCATACTCATAAGTGAAATAAAGCTGACTCACACGTGTAAACTGTATCTTCTCCCTGGTGAGAGAAATTGAAAGAGTAAATATGGTCTGAAATGTACAATACGTATTGTGAAATAGGAAGAAATTGTTTAAAAGGAAAAAAGGAACTAGAACAGGGAAAAGGGGAAAGGAAGGAAGGCAAAAAGGCAAAAAATGAATGTTAGCTATATTCTTATTTTCTCTTAGTTCATTAAAAAGGAAGGTTCATACTAATATTGATTGCAGAATTTTTTTATGTTCATATCTTGTAGTACTATTAACTACTTTGAAGATGACAATATGCAATGCATTACCTATTGTTATTATGCAATCTTTTGTTATGAAATTCTGTTTTACCTTTTTTTTAATAAAATAAAAAATAAAATGCTGTATCTAATATAAACTCCTTCTAATTCTTTACTGTCTTTAAGCAATACTTGAAATAAAATTCTCATTGCAAAAGTATTCAAAGATCAATTTGAACCTTGCCATAGTAATATTGAGGTAGAGATCAGAGAGTATGGTCATAGCTGCTACAATTCCAAATTAGATATAATTAAGACAGGAAGGGTGGTGACTTGGCCGACCAGTCATCAGGGCTCATTGTTTTGCAATGTTAGTCTCCCTATCTGGTAGAATAACCTATGAATTCAACATAATTTATTCTTTGGTACAATTTCTAATTCTGCACAGAATTTCTAATGAAATGAGATTAATTTCCACTTACAATTTAAAACTAAATCTTTTTCTTTCATAGTCAAAAAATCAAGTGTACTTGTTAAGGCTTATTGAGGTGATTCAGTCCCAATTTCTAGATTCTACTCATTGAATCAGTTCCCATTTTTATTTTTGGTATAAGTCAGTGTGCCTCACTTTTGGCCATTGCTCTTTTACCTTTGTAGCCTATGTTTTGATTTTTGATAGCAAACCTTTTAGAGATGAGTACACAAAGTGTAACCCAAAGCCCACTTATTTACCACAAAGTGTCAACACTGTGATTAAACCTGAATATTGAGTTTTTAAGATTAGGAAAAAAAACTCACAGATTAACATCTTTTCTCTTAAAAGAAAAACAAATAACACCCACACCATAGGTTCACTGCCACTGCCCTGGGCTGTTTCTTCTTGGCTCTAGCAACATCTATTTGTTCTCTAATCAGCCTACTTCTTAAAAATAATATCTCAATCTACTCTTTTCCTTTATATTTAAGACAATTCATAGCCCTTAGATATCCTTCTGAGTGCTGTTGATGTATCTGTCTCTCAATAATATGAAGAAACAAAATTAGCTTTATGGTTTTCAATGATATGTCATTATTTCCCAGTTGAGCACATATAGAATTACATTCCCTTAATGCAGTTATTTAATCAAATAGGTTTAAATTGTCTATTGATATATTAATTTCCCAGAGTAGAGTGGAAGCAGTCACCTTAGCATGGGATTGATAGCTTGTTTTACCTAATTAAATGCTATTCTTTCCTTCTTACATGATTCTAAGAATATGCATGTTTCAGAAAATAAGTACATAACAGTATCATTTTGAAAGCAATTTTATATTGTATCTCAAGCTATAGCTGTCTCAAATAATTTTGATAGGAAATCATATTGCGTTCCTTTGAAGTAGGTAAACATTGAATATGAGAGGAAACTTTAATAGTAAATAGGTATTAAGATATACTAAATAGGTATTAAGATATACTAAATAGATATACTAAATACTAAATAGGTATTACCTAAGAATAGGTAAAGTTGATACAGGAAAATTAAGAATTTGTGCAGAAGAACATCACTTTAAATTGTGGAAAATATTACATTTCATATATATATATATATATATCTGAATTGAACTGAGTCAGTTACTTTGATTAGCTCTGCTTTTCACTCACCTTTTTCTGCCTCATTTCAAATGTCCCCCACCTGGTCACTCTTATCTAAGGATTTTTGCTGAAATTTTTGCCTAGATTTATTACTGACCCTGAATATATTCTCATTCACAACACATAAATATTTGCCCACCATATTCAGAATAGCATTTTGACTTCTTTATTTTTCATCTCTTTGTTGGTCTAATTCTTTCCATTGGAATTCAGGAATTTCTACTTATTATGGTATCATAATAGAAAGAAAATATCTAGGTGGTGAATTTAGTGGTACAAATAGCAGATAGACACCATTTTCTATTGGATGGTTCCCCAGATAAATTGCAGATGAGGAAAGAAATATTCTGTAAAATATCAGTCAGAATTTATCAGTGAAGAGAAGACACTGAAGCTAGAGTTTATAGGAAATTTAATATATCACAAAACCCTTGATATATTTGTAGAAAGAGAATATAATCTGAGTGAGGTAGATTAGATTATTATTGCCAACGGTTTGTCTCTTTCCTGTTAAAGGATTTTATAACCAACTTTTATATTCCATGACTTTGAAGTACCTCTAGTAAAACAGGCAGAGAAAATGTCTTCATCCTGTTTTCTTTGACTAAATAAACGTGATAGCATGTAAATTCAGAGTAAATGCTTTAGGAAGAATCTTGGATTCCCAATCAGTCTCTAGAGCTCCCATCGTCCATCACGAGAAGAGCACATTCTACTCTAGGGTGGTGTAGCTAGTTGTACAGAGTTCTCAGAATGGTAGTTCTACGAAGTATCATTGAACTTGCACTGCAGCCTGAAATACAGCTACCACAACCAACTCACAAACACATGAGAAGTAAATACATGTTGGAAGGAACTGAGATTTTAAGAAAAATGTGACTAATTAATTGCAGATTTGAGAATGGATCAGAAAGTTACATTTTAAGACTGAGATGCCAAGAGAAAGTTCCCAGAAACCACCACTTAACATTCTCGCTATACCCTGGTAACATGAATTTAGTTACACCTGCAGCCAGGTGGAGGGAAATGTTTTCTTTATACAGGAGATTATTTGCCCTGGTAGTCTTAAGAAACTGAAAAAGAGGAATGATTCTATTCAACAACATCAGCTTAATAATTGTTTATTATAAAAACCAGTTAAGAGGAACACATTCCTTTTTAAAGAGGCAAAGCGGGGCTGGGGATTTAGCTCAGCGGCAAAAGTGCCTGCCTGGCAAGCGCAAGGTCGTGAGTTCGGTTCCCGGTACCGGAGAAAAACCAAAAAAAAAAAAGAGGCAAAGCATCTGAATGGAATTAAGAAACATAGTCAACAGATTCTAAGTGGTAAAATAAATAAAAATAACAGGATATTCATAATTTTAAATGCACACATACAAACATATGTACCTTTCCAAAAATTAGAGATTATGAATTTGTGTGAATATTTCATTTGTGTGAATATAGATCACCTTTTAAAAAGATTAAAATAAACTCTACATATAAAATTTTATATTAAAGTATCACCAATGAAATGTACTTGTTTGGGAACAATTTTTCTTTAGTGCAGTTTGGCAATAAATATCACGAGTTTTAAAGTTATCCAGAGCCACAAACCCGGTGTGGTGGCGCACACCTGCAATGCCAGCACTCGGGAGGCTGAGGCAGGAGAATCCCTCAGAGCTTGAGGCCCACCTGGCCTACAAAGTGAGCTCAAGGCCAGTCTGAACTACGGAGTGACAGCTTATCTTAAAAAGGTGAAAAAAAAATAAAGTTATTCAGAGCCTCAACTTGGTAGCTGCACTTCTATCAATTTTTCTTAAAGACATGACTATATTGAAGAATATTCAAAATACAGCAAACTGTAACACGGAAAACTTTGAAACATCACTAATACCAGACAAGCAAAGGCTAGTAAAATAAATTCTTATTCATTCATTTAATTGAATACTAGCAGAAGGAAGTAAAAGCAAGTCATAATAAAAGAATATTTTTAAGACATAAATCCAGTACTTGAATCAGTACTCTTCATGTTTTCTGTGTGTCTAGGATGATGTGATGTATTCTATGGAAGTCCTAGTTGTATTTTTAAAATGAAGATAAAATCATGCACCTCAAATTGTCCTTATGCAGACATTGATACATGCCTGTAAATCATTTTAATTAGAATCTTACATTCAGTGTACTGTGACCATTTTGAGACAATTATCCTAGGAGTGCAATTTGTATCATATAAAGTGCACAAAGTATATTATGGAGCAGGACATGTGGTGTAATAACAATTTTATGGTATAATATATAGAATATTCTTAGAAGAAAAAGACAAAACAAAAATTAATTGGGTACTATTTTTGTATTTTCTTCTCTAGTATTTTTAGTTTCCCCAAATGACTATTTATTTATTTCATTGTCATAATAATCTTCAATTCATTACTCTGAGAAAATAGATTGGACAGTAACCTGGGAAATCAATTCACTGTTTTATTGAAACTTATACATTGACACTAAATGGATCAAAATAGCATGTTTAAGAATCTTTAGAAAAACCAAATAGACATCTTTTCATTTAATAAGAGATTCAAGGAAGAAGGACTTTGTGTATATCAAGATTATGTATTTACAAAACTGCAGTTCTATGAAGCAAAAATTTATATTCCAAGGGAACTCAAGGAAGACAATGCAAATTTTTCAGAAAGGAAATTTTAATCAGAAAAGCTTGGAGGAAAATGTACCTTGGTACACCATGATGCCAAACTTATTTGGAGAATGCTAGCTGATCATTGTGCTTAATCTACTGAAACTAAGCAAGGTGAAAACTGCTGCAATCATGATGAGGTTTTTCTGAGATGTGAGGCAAACTCTGCTTAATATTCATGGCAACAAATCAGCTCATATACCTGCCAGCTCATGAAGTCATTGGAAAACTAACTCATATATTCTCATATTCCATCTCTCTCTCTTTCCCTCTCTCTCTCTCTCTCTCTCTCTCTCTCTCTCTCTCTCTCTCTCTCTCTCATACTTAAATGCATATATGTACTCAAATTCTTATTTTTTGCTTCATGGCTGAAAACCAGAATTACAAACTTATAGATACTTTTCAAATATGAACATTACATCTTTCTTTTTTTATCCTTCTCATGATGGGCTCTCTCTCCTCCTTGTGGAAGTCCCTTAACAAACAATTGGTGCTTCTTCTATGGAACCTAGAGTTCTGGGAGAAATGGGTAAAGATGATAAAAATTAACCACTTGTTTTTTTTTGTTTATTGAGACAGGGTTTGCTCTGTAATTGAAGCTGGCCTTGAACTCATGACGATCTTCCTGCCTCAGCCTCCCAAATGCTGGGATGACAGACATTCACCACCATATCAAGGACTTAACCACTTTTTTAAAGAAACTTCAGACTGATGAAATTGCTGATAGATTTAACAGATTATTTCTCTAAAAATAAGAAACATAAATTTGCTTTCTAATATATATTCACTTTCACTTTTCTATAATACCCTTCTCATCTGTTTTGCTTTCCCTCTCTAGAAGCCAGTTAATTGGGAGAATTAGTTCCTCTTTATCTTCTAGCTCTTAGGTCATATTCTGTGAGTGAGTCAAGCACATATAATCACCAGGCTACCATTGTGAGTAAGGTAAAATATTTTTTCCACAAGGCAGATTTTAATTATGATTCTATTTGAAGGATATCAGTAACATGGTAAAATTCACATTTGCTATTTTTCTCTAAAATAATAGGGTCTTTCATGATTTACTTTTGCTTAAATCTGTCATTTCCCTTGAACGATGTATTAAAAATATCCAAATGCTACTGATAACCTCTACTGAAGTAATTACATTATTTTGCTGAATATTACTATAAATATTTAATCCACAGTAGATGAGTTACTATGATTATGACTAAATTTCATTATTTAAAATTCATAACTTTCACTTACCAGGCACAGATAAATAAGCAACGCCATATGAATTCTCCAAGATAACCTTATCAAATATTGCATCCAATCCATTCCTGCTCCTCCTAAATCACCTCAATTTAATACTATCAGACAGTTGAAATACTAGATTTGAACTAAAACTAAGATGTCAGCTTCTTTGTGAATAATCATTTGCATGCCACATTATTAAATCAGTATTCATAATATTGAAAGAAATATCATTTTCAAATTTGCCCATATTATTAAATAAATAGACTTTTAATCATAAATCCAGTAGAATTTGAGTGAGTTAATTGATATAGACCCAGGAACTGTATAAACACATCTCACTTCATTTAATTCAATTTATAATGCCGTAACTAGGTACTAGTTTCATCTCCAACATACAGACAAGAAAACTGAGATTCTGTGTTTAACTGAATTGTCCAGTATCATCCAAGTGATGATGGCTTATATCAAATGCTTTCTCCCACAAATGTATGTCTAAGTTTGTATGTACATTTTACACAAAATAGAAGATTGAACTCAGAAGGATACAATTAAGAGACAGAGAGAGCTAGGTACAGAATGATCAAATATTTTGAAGTGTCCAAAACTGAAGAATCTTCTTGTATGTGTGACTCAGCCTTAAAACCAGTTCTCAAACAAACTGGAATAAATGTAAAGTACTCACAGCAATACTTGACTAATAGTAAGTACTATTTTTTGACTGATTAATAACCTTGGAAACAAATCATAAAATTTTAAAGCAACATTTTTATGGGTCAGTGACTGTGGTTGATCTCATCTGACTAGTTCTGCTGGTCTTGGCAATACTCACTCATGCAACAGAAGTTAGGGGTTTTCGTTCACATATCTGGTGATGGACACTGTCTGCGGGTTGGTGCTTGCTGATGCCTGGGATGATAGGGATAACAGGGACTACACACTCAGTAAAGAAACATAAGGCAATTCCTGCAGCCTCTGTCACATATATCAGCAAAGCAGTGACAGTGTACTCATAATGATCTCACGTGTCCTTAGTCAATTCACTCCACTCTCTAAAAATACCTTCTCTGCTTCTTACCAGTGCTTACTAAATTATTCCAGAAAAAAAAAGCAATATGAAACACTTTTTATTCTTCTCTCAACTTAAGTGCTCATTATAATAGGCCTTAATATGAGATCTGATAGTGTGTCTATGAATCTAGTGCCAACCATTTCTCTTCTTGTATTAAATGCACCCACCCACTCACACAAAAATATTTGTGCTAACCATGGATTGGATAATTTACCACCGTGATGATAGGAGTTATCCCGATATTTATCTACAGATGCAACACAATATTCATCACAGTCATTCAGGGACTGTTTTTGGTAGAAATTGGCAAGGTGATCCTAAAATGTTTATGGTAATACAAAGTTTGAAACCAAGAAATTCTATCCTAAAAAGAGCAAAATCTGAAGACTAAAATTTCTCATTTTAAAATCTATTATAAAGCCATGGTAATTAAGGCAGTGTGGCAATGGTGTAAAGACAAGTGTAAGGATCATTGAAACAGAATTAATAATCTAGAACTAAGTCTTTATATTTATATTGATTATCAATTGATAAATTATATTTTCATCAATTAACTCTTTAAAATAATAGCACCACAGAAGTTCAACTAGGAAAAGATTGTCTTTTTAACAAATGATCTGAAAACAACTGGATATCAACCACGAAACAATAAATATAGGTCAGTATTTTACACTACAACAAAACTAATTTAAGACATGCAAATGGCCAAGAAGCATATGAAACACATTCTCTGCATCATTAGGTAAAAGGGAAATATGTAAATCAAAACCAAAATAAGTTACCATTTCACCTCATAATAGAATGACCATAATCAAAAAGAACAAAAAATGCTAGTGAGTATGTGAAGAAAGAGAAATTCATGCATTTTTGTTGTGATTTAAAATAGTAAAGCTATTCTGGAAAACTCATGGAATTTTTCCAACAAATAGATCTATAATTTCTTAGCATCTTACTTTTGATACATATCTAAAAGAAATAAGAATATCAAACATTTGCATTTCCGTATTTATTGCAACACTATTCACAATAGCAAAGACATGGAACCAACAAAAGGGTCCTTCATTAAATAAATGAATAAATAAAACATCATATTAACACAACTTAATATTAATCAACAATAAAAACAATGAAATTCTGTTATTTGTGCCAACATGGATGGAACTAGAGAGCTTCATGTAAGTGAAATAAGCAATGCACAGAAAGAAAGACAAATACATGTCATTTGTTGAAGCTAAAAAAAAATTAACCCCATAGAAATAGAGAATAGATTGGTATTTGCTAAAACTGGTATAAATAGGAGAAAGTGGTTATATAACTGATATTGAAATACATTTAGATAGAAAGAGCTAGGCCTACTATTCATTAGCACAACAGGGTAACTATAGTTTACAATTTATGATGTATTCTAAAATACCTGAGGTTTCCCCCACACATAGAAATCACAAATGTTTGAGGAAATGGAAATGCTAATTTTACAGTTTTGATCATTATGCATTGTATACTTGTGCTGATTTATGGTACTCTATCAAAGAGATATGTGCAAGTATTTTCTTCCAATAAAAATCAAAAATTGGAGAAAAATCATCAATCTATGCAATGATTTGAATGCATTGGTTTAACGTCCATCCACAGTGTGTTGACCTTCATAAGTGTCTGTTTCTATGTCAGAGTTTTTCAAACTCAGCACTATTAACATTGGGAATGGGTAATTCTTATGGAGAAAGCTTTCCTAGCCTCTCTCTATTCACTAGGTGACAACAGTACTCCTCTTTACTTTATGGTAACCAAAAATGCCTACAAACCCTGCTAACTGTCGCTTAGAGGGTGTAGAGTGAGTGCACTAAGACACACTACTCATAGTTTAAAAAGAACATTCTTGTTATAAAGTCCAGCAAGGGAGCAAAGCAATTGTAGAACATTAAGAAACTCACAGAGTACACTCAGACTGGTTTCCTATTTTATCTACATCAGCAGAGAATCTGCCTTGTCCTGCCTATTGAAAGTTTAAAATATAAATATTCTAAAGACTTTCAAAAGCTTTTTTATAAAAATTGTAAAGGAGCATACAGTATGTGTGCACTGTGTGCCCCATGTGAACCACTCTGTAGACTCTTAAAAATGTCTGTTTCATAAAATTCAGAAGGAAAGAAAAGGTACACATGCTGCATTGGTGAACTTTGAGGGTAGTATGTTAAATGAAACAAGCCAGTAACAAAAACATATACTGTATGATTCCAAGTATAGCTCATTGAAAATCAGAGACTGAGAATATACTATTGGTCCCAGGGGATATGGGGAGGAGAGAATGAGGCGTTTTGATTAATAGTTTTAAAGTTTTGGGTTTGCAAAATAAAAGCAGTTGTGATTGGTCACATGACAATGCAAATGAAAATAACACTGTTGAGGTGTACAGTCAGAAATGATTAAGTTGGAAATTTTTTGATATATAATTTTACCATGATAAAAATAAAAACGCAATAGTAGGAAAATGGATTATAGATCTAAATATAAGTAAAATCTATAGAATTTCTAAATGAGAACATAGAAGAAATATTTTTATGAAATTAATAAGAATATGAATTCTTAGATGAAACATCAAAAGTAGCAAATATACAAAATTTAAAAAATCAATTGGATTTATCTTTTGTGCTTCAAACTCCACTATTAACAAAATCCGAAGTTTTCACAAGGATGTGGGAAAACCAGAACCCTGCTATGCTGCTGTGGAGAATGTAAAATAATGCCGTAATCACTTTAGAAAACAGCTTGACACCAGTTTATGGTACTTTGTCATAGCAGCCAAATAGACTGAGACATACCCTTTAACAAAAAAAATTGATTGCATATATTTAATTAAATTTCTCCTCTTTAATTGTAAGAATATTGTACTCTGGCACTGTGAAATTCAGATGATGATTTCAATTTGCAAACTAGATTACTGCTTTTTATGTGAAATTAATCTTTGATTCTTTTTTCATGTTCCTAAATACATGGGAATTAATACAAATGTGATCAACACAGCGGTTAGAGGTCACAAGACACCTTGGCAGGAACACCCATGGAATTTTTCCCTGGAGCCATCATTGCTTGTTCAGTTTCTTTCTTTCTCGGGGCCAACTCAAGCTCTTACTCATCTGCAGACTGGACTGGAAATGCATTGTGCTTTCCCTAAATAAGATCAACAGTGATAATAGTTGATTAACTTCAGAGAGGAACTTGTTTCTTAAAATAGTGCAGCTATAGTGAGATGTAATATAAATGTAAAGTGCATACACTCCTGTGTTTACATTTCAGCTCAATTATTGGTTTGCTGTATCTTTGTGAAGATGAACCTTAATCTTTCTGAAACTCATTTCATTATAGTGAAACCTGGGGATAATTATAATTATGATTACTGCATAGATAGCTACTGCTAGTCTTAATTTGTATATATATATATGTATATACCTTAACATTTGCATATATACATGTATATACATATACACATACATACATATATTGTATACTACACTGCATACAGTGGAGAAATGAGTACAGCATACAGATATACTTTTGTTTTCTCTCTTGTCCACTTTACCGCGCACAGGGACAAAGTACCAAACATCCCCAATTTATAGAAGGAAGGGTTTATTTCAGTTCACATTTTAGGAATTTCAGTCCATGCAAGTTCAGCTGACTCCAGGCAGAAGCAGAGTGGCTCAAGAATCTGACAGATGAAAGCTGCTAATCAGAGGGTAGCCAGGAACCAGAGAAAGAGAAGGAAGAAATCCAGAAGAGAGATACAAACGCCCTTCCAGGCCACGCTAGTGACCCACCTCTTCTGAGAACCCGTCTCTTAACATCAAGGCAGCAATAAGTCTTCATGATCCAATGAACTTTCAAAAGCCTCAACTATGAGTGCACGAGGCTTTGGAGGGACAACTAGATGCAAACCCCAACATTATCTGTTATCATTCCGATGACTGATTTTTCCTATCACCATAGTCAAGATGTGAGCTTTAAACTTTAGCACTTTCCCCTCCTGAATTTTTTCACTTCTCCTTCATTCCAGTGGGAGATGTTCATCTATTTGTCTGCTTACCTGTCTCTGAATTCCTATGACTTGATTATTTTAGATAAAAATAACATGAAAAATAGCAAATATTTTGAAAATATGAATATTTCCTCTGAACGCCTCAGTGTACACAGAGAATCCTTGGCTGAAGTGTCACTATGTAGTAATGAGATAGATTCCAAACAATAAAGTAGATTTCCTCATGTGGTTATGGAATCATTCTTGTCAGGAAAAGGATAGGTTTTGCATAACATGGAGAGATAATTTTGGTATTCTAAGTCCTACGGGAAGGCTATAAAGTAATTCTGATGGATTTTTTATAGTCTAAATATTCAAAATTCTACTTTCATAGATGCATCAACTTTCGATTTTCTCATGAGACCAAGGGATTTTTATGGCAATCTATATCAGGTTATATTTCATAAACCAAATTATCTATTCCAAACTAAGGAAACTTTAGGGAATGTGTTTGTCTACAAGTTATACATGTTGTGCAAGTAAACTGACAAATTGCTTTGTTGCATCAGTAGGATCTCATTTAAAAATAGTGAATAATTCACATAATTTCTACCTAAGTGTCTCTATCTTAAGGTCTTCTATTCTGGGATTTCCAGAAAAATATTGTTTGCTAAGCAATAGCAAAGTTAGGCTGCCATAGCCCAGAAGCCAACCCAAAGACAAGCACTTATGTGAAAGTGATTTGCTAGAAAGGACCCTTTGGAAAAAATATCAGAGGAGTGAGTGTGGGGAAGCATTTATGCAAGGGTACAGTATCAAGCAGATCCCGAGGAGGATGTCTTTGGTTAAATGCTGAAGAAGAGCTAGAGATAATGTTAATCATATTTGACAGTTGACTACTGCATCATAGCACAGGGGAACCAGACAGTCATTATACCTCCCCGACTGGGCAGTTGTTATTTATTTAAAGATATCCTGTTAAGGAAGAAGAAAGAACGTTAAACCACCAGGAATTTCTAGCTTTCCATCTACACAAGGAAGCCAGGTTCTGGAAATTTTACAGTAGTGGGCAAAAGAAAGAGATACAGGTGGCACCAGTTGGGAGCAAAAGCCCATACGGTTATGCTGTGGTATACAGAAACATCATGAAGTGCACAAAAATTATAAAATAATTTCAGGGAATGAATTCAAACAACCAAGATCTTGTACTACTATATCACAAATCTTTACTGTAGAAAGTGAGATTATTTTTTGAGAGTGGTGGTAATGTGTTCTACTCCCAGTTAATCAACAGTTAGATCAAAATTGGTCTATTATATTTATAGGACTAATGTTTCCTTCCTCTTTGATTGATCTAAGTGTGAGCATGAGACTCTTATCTGGTAAATATGAAACATGCTCTAGGCTTTGGGGAACACTGTTTCTCCCAGAAAAGGTGGAATCTCTCCTCCATTTTTTGTTTGTTTGTTTTATTTTGCTTTCAATGTCGCCACTTGAGTCTAAGGTGCTTGGAGTTACTATAGGCATGTAAGTACATAAGTGGAGGACTGAAGAAGTGTATCAGAAGTTCCCATGTAACCAACATAGAAACTGCCAATTTTAGGACATATGGTCAAATGATAAATATTATTTTGACTTAAATCAGAAGTTTTCAACCTAGAATATGTGCACCTTTGATTATGTCAAAGACTTCTGTACAGTAGAAAACATGAACTGTACAAAGGTCATGATCTTTAGGTTTTCATCTTCCATAGTCTTTAATGAAATGGATTTGCCTAACACTGGCACACAGTGGCTCTCCTTCTTCTTCCTCCTCCCTTTCACATTTCCCCTCAGCCATTACACATTAAAGAATACCTCCTCTCTCTTCCTAAACATTGTCCCACGTGATAAAATTCTCCAGGAGACCAAAAGGACAATTTTCTATAACCATCTTGGTTTGGGGAACATAAATGACTCTAATTACTAGGAAACAACATCGTGAAGCCAGTGGTTTTCACTTCAATACTTTAGAAGTAATCACAGGTGAGTCTAATCAAATTGTCAGCCAGTGCATCAATAAATAATATTTGATAATGGATCACTAGCCTACATTTGGATTCAACTTTGAGGGAGTTCAAAGAATTGAGTAGCTTAACAAAGTTTCTGGTTCTTTACATTTTGTAACAAGGATGTGAACTCTACAAGATTTTAAAATAAGGAAAGAAACATGTAAGGTTCACACGTGGATGATTTTGGCAATAAGTAACATCTATTCAGGGTTACATGTACATATAAAAAAAAAATAGAAGGGGCTGGGGATTTAGCTCAGCGGCAAAGCTCCTGCCTGGCAAGTGCAAGGTCATGAGTTCGGTTCCCGGTACCGGAGAAAAACCAAAAAAAAGAAAAGAAAAAAAAAAAGAATATCTATCCCAGTAAGAGTTAAAGCTTTAATAAAATTTTTCAGATCTAATAATTATTACTCAAAACCCTACCATGTTTATATTCATTGACTGTGTTCTTTTTTTTTTGTTGTTTTGTTTTTCTCTAGTACCGGGAACCGAACTCACGACCTTGCACTTGCCAGGCAGGCGCTTTTGCCGGTCAGCTAAATCCCCAGCCCCAGCTAAATCCCCAGCCCCAGCTAAATCCCCAGCCCCTGACTGTGTTCTTTTCTAGAAGAACGTGTGGGATACATGTTCAATACAGTCATTCTAGGGAATTAGTACATGGACATCTTTCTTACCTCCCCTTCCTCCTCATCCAAGATGAATTCATTCCAATAAGTAACTTACATCCTTCACAACACGTTTAAAAAAATACTTCAACATATTCAGATATTAATCACTGGAATATAATAAGGGTATCAGTGAAAAAATTATAAGCAGAGACTACATCACATTAGGAAAACAGCCATGGGAGAAAGGAAAAGGAAGGGAGTGAGGTTAAAACAGAATGATGTGACATTTTCAACTCTGAAGAGTACACTTCTTTATATTTAAGCACATCACAATGGGTATCAAGATAATATGTTACTTTATTGAACTGAAAAATCCTAAAAGTGATATAATAATATATTTTTAAAAATCACCATTTACAATGTACTATGAATTGTTTCTTGTGAAACTGTTTTAGTATTGCAACTTGGACACTATAATTTAAGAAGAAAAGTAAGCAGAAGTACATAAGCTTACAAATACTGTTATGAGTTGTGAGAACAAAGGCATTTGAAAACGAAGGCTTTCAAATGCTGTTAATCAAGAATTTTCAGATTCTTGATGGAGGAGTCTGCCACTGATTCAGAGAATTTTACTCTTTAGTGACTCTTATGTGAATTTCAAGCATTAAATGTAGAAAATATCCAATTATGTTTTGTGCAATCAGGTTGTAAATGATACTGATGCCAATTTTGGCAAATGTGTAGAATAACATTTGCTGTCAAAAAATGCTTGTGAGATTGTAAAATGCTACCAATCATATCTTATTTTATTTTGTAATTTTAAAATTTTTATATGTAAGTCTATTAAACTCCTTTTCCCCAGTACTTTTAAATTATGCTTTTATCATTTTGCCCTTATTAATACATTAACAATCTTGTTTTTATTTTAAAAAACAAGTACAGGTACTATCTACAAGCAAAATATCCCAGTGATGGGTCAAATATTATAACTAAAAATCATCACTAGTTAAGGAATCTGTAGCATAACAGTTTAACATATTACTGGAAGTCCTATACAGAGCAAGAAGGCCATATAAGTATGAAAAGTTATCCAAATTGGAAAGAACACAATCAATAGTCTGTATGTACTGATGCCATATCATATTTATTGAAACCTTAAGGATTTAATCAAAATATTGTTAAAGCCCTTAAAAGAATACCATAAAATTGCAGATTAAAAATATCAACATACAAAAATCAGTAGCATTTCCATCCACTAGCAAACAATGATATGAAAAAAAAGAACTCAATTATATTTACCGTAGCTGCACAAAACATTTTGGGATAAAATTTATCCAGCAAAAAGTACAATACAATAGAGAATGTGTAGTACAATACAATAGAGAATGTGTATATATATTCCTTCCTTCTTTCTTTCTTTTCTCCTTTCTCTCCTCCCAGTTGTTCTTTCCTTTTGAGTGGTTTCTTTCCCTTTTACAATATCTATTGTACCTTTCAGATTTTATTTACTCTTTTAGGTTCTTACACTTGCAGTTCTGACTTATGTCACTTATGAGTATGGTCTCCAGTTCATACAGTTACCTATAAAAACCTTGAGTATATCTTTCTTTATAGCTGAGAAATAATGCACTGTATAAAATTACCACATCTTTTCTATCCATTCCTCAGTTGATGGGCATTTGGGTTCTTTCATATATTTAGCTATAACAAATTGTGCTACTGTAAACATAGGTGCACATATATTGCTGTGCTATGATGTTTTCAGATCTTCTGTGAAAATACCCAGAAGGGGAACAGTTGGGTTGAATGGCACCTCTAATCCTAGTTTACTGAAGAATCACCAAACTGATTTCCACAGTGGTTTCTCCAGTCTATACTCCTCTCACGAACAGTGAAGAAGGGTTTCTTTCTCCCCACAGCCCCTCCAGCATTTCTATTGGCTTACTGAAAGAAGCAGTTAAAGTTTAATTGTTTGATCAATCTTTCATGCCTATATCTGGTAATCTGAGCAACTACTTTGAAAATAGCAATATGTAACACAGCAACAATTGTTGATTTCCTATCACCTCGCTTTGAAACTCTGTACTGTTTTTAATGTTTTTGTGTTGTTTTATGTCTTTGTTTTTGTTATTTTGATTTGTTTTTTTGGTTTTTCTCTGGTACGAGGAATTGAACTCACGACCTTGTGCTTGCCAGGCAGGTGCTGTACCGCTGAGCTAAATCACCAGCCCCTGTTATTTTGATTTTGTTCTTTTCTCTTTAAAAGAAAAAAGAAAAAATAGAATGCGTAGAAAAATAAGAATGCTTGCGTATACTAATTTGTGCATTGAAACTGGGAATATAAAATGATGTAAAAACATTATGAAATAAACAGCAGTTCCTCCAACTGCTGGACATACAGTTACCATTTGATAGAGCAATTCCAATCTGAGTTATAAAGTAAGTCTCTGATTTATGAACATTCGAGTGCAGACTTTGACAAATATGAATGGACCTCATATTACGAGCACTTGTAAAGGAGAACAAATCACAGAGGTAGCTCGAATGTCTGCAGGTTATTGTCACGTATGTGCAGCTGTGTGCTTAGTATGGTGCAATCGTGTACAGTAGTGTAGTGCTCAATCAGAACTCAGGATGTTCAGAAGCAAGAGAAAAAGCAGTGGTGGTGTGGAGGGCCCTACTAAAAAGTGCAAACTAATAACCAGTGAAACAAAAGTGAAAATACAGCACAAAATTCACTTTATCAGACTTACAAATCAATCCAACATATGAATGTTTTCCCAGAATGGAAGCTGTTCATAAGTCGGAGACTTATCCAAGAGAATTGAGAGTATATATCCATACAGAAACTTGTACACATTGATAACAGCATTACTTATAAAAGATCCAAAGTAGAAACAATCCCAACATTTCCCAACTGATGAATGCTTTTAATGTACCTGTGAACTAGAATATTTTGAAAATGATGTAGTGATACATGGTTCATTGATGAACCTTGCAAGCATTATACTAAGTGAAATAAACCAGAAACAAAAGATCATATATTAAATTATCTCATATACATGTGAATATACAAGTACATAGAACAAAACTATGTAGATAGATAAATAAATAGACATATTTATAATTACAGCTGTGATTCTCAGTGTTTGTATTGGAGCAGGACTGTAGAAAGATTGCTAATATATATGAAGTTTCCTTAGTGAATGAAGAATGTTTTATAAACTTCGATTCTGGTGATAATTGCACTATTTTGTTTGTTTGTTTTTGGTTTTGGTTTTGGTTTTGGTTTTTCTTCCAGTAGCGGGAATTGAACTCATGACCTTGCACTTGCCAGGCAGGCGCTGTGCCACTGAGCTAAATCCCCAGCCCCAGCTGCACAATTTTGAATGTTCTTAAAATCCTGAATTGTGTCCTTTTAACTGATGGCTTTATGACACATGAATTATACCTCAATAAAGATGTTAAAATGGAAAATTTGCAGTTTCTGATGATCTGCCTGAAGGTACAAATTGACAAAATTATAGTGTATATGCTTATGGAATATGCTGTGTCCAAGAACTACTAAATCATTACATTGTTTAAATTGTGAATTCAAAAGTATGACACAAAAAGGTCGCCTACATTCGAGATATTCAAAATATGGTCCACTGACTTGGCAAATCCCCTTAGGGTTTCCAAATTCTCAGACCCCAGTCCTGAGCTACTCACACAGAATTTGCATTTTATCCTGACCTCAGGTGATTTATAAAATCATTAAATTTAAGAAGAAGTGGCATAATATATAACCTTTACCTGTAATCCCTTATTGATTGGATTTTCTCAGTTTATTCTTACTGTACCTACTCTTTACTCTCACTGATATATTCAGTCCATAAAACACATAACTCTAATCTGTCACTCCACTCCTTGCTTTATATCATTCTCTATGAAGTGTAGAGTCAATGGTAAATAATAAGCTCCACATTACTAGAATTACCAGCACCCTTTTCTCTTTGTACAACACCTACATTTACCTTGAAAACACCCATTTTAAATAAATCTTGCTTTCTTTCTTTATTGCTGCATTCCTCGGTTTTACAAAAGAAAATCAACTTGCACATCTGCTGCCTTTTAGAAACCTGTGACTTCTGATCTCAAATGTATGTCCAGGATCACTCACAAACACTTTCATGAGCTTTTATTGCTATTTTAATTCCCAGAAATAGTTAATTTTGAATCTCAATTATAACACTACATCAGAAAATTCACCTACCTAAATCACCTTTCTAACATTTGCAGAATCCTGAACTTTGCTATAGTAAACTTGTTAGTCACTGTCCCACATGAATTATATTTGCAAACATTATAAACTGTTTTTCAGCTATTTAAAAATAAAGTATTTTCTTTCCAGTTAAGATTTTGCTACCAAGCAGTAGCTGTACTCTTGTCACCCCTTCCAACTATCTAATTCACCTTCACATTTGTTCAAACCTGATCACTCTGGCTCTTTCTTTGATCTCTAAAAAATGTGTTCAAATGTCTCTTGTATTAAAACAAACCACAAACCACACTTAACAAAATCAAAAGAGCAACAAAAACCATTTCTTTCTTGAGCAGCTATAATAAGTTGGCCCAAATATTTTTCAATTGTTTTCTTAATAGACTTCTTTATTGAAGATGCAGTATTTTCTACTTTAACTCACACTCATTTCTTTGTACACTGTATCTGACTTGGCCTTGTCATATTTTATTATTATAGTAGACAAAGGCCTCTCAATATTAATCTCCTTGAATTCTTTTCTCTCTTTACCTTTCTTGACTTCTTAAAAGATACTGGCGTTGCTGATCAGTTATTTCTTGAATCCACTGTGGTCTTCTCTTTGTTCTTCAGTGACTTTTACCACTATATGTCTTCCCAGCATTGTGCTTTATTGTCCTCTTTTCGAAAGCTGGTTCTTGTTACTTCATCTTTTAAATTTATTCTAGTCTCTCAATGCTTTGTGGATAAAGTCTCATCCATCCATCATCATGCTTTATGATAACTTCAGCCTTCCTGTATTTTGCATCACTTGTATAATTTTTATACTGTTTTGGTTTTAGATAGAGAGCTGAAAGAAATGCATGTTCTTGATTCACCATCCTGAAGAATAGAAAAATCTTTTGCAATAAATTAGGAGTTTTGTTACTTATAATTTCATATTTCATAGCATCTTTTCACATCTTTGGCTACTCTCACTATATCGTAGAGTGTAATCCTAGATAATACATTTACTATCTAAAAAACTCCATTTTAAATGTTCCTTTTGATCTTTATTAAATACACCTCTGAGATTTTCTGAGTATTTTAATATTTCCTGTAATTTCTTGAGTAGAATGTATTATTAAATCATTGCTATTGTTTTTTTTTTTTTTTTTTTTTTTTTCCGGTACCGGGAACCGAACTCACGACCTTGCGCTTGCCAGGCAGGCGCTTTGCCACTGAGCTAAATCCCCAGCCCCTGCTATTGTTTGTTAAGAAAAGCATTCAGAAATATAGAAAGTTACTTAAATGTTTTTTCACATTTGGCTTTATGGCATTAGTTCACATATATGGAGCTGTCATTGTTTTTGCTTATGAAAGAATTTTAAATTTTATACTTTCCCTAGTTTCCTAGAGTATTATTTGTTATATTTCTGACTCTGCTTTTCTTCATATTATATGATAGTTTAATTTACTTTGTTAGTAGTGAATTTTATGTTTGCATGTTATGCATATGTTGAAAACTTATGATATTTTATTACTTTAGCAAGCAAATTTCTACCATTTATTTAAGCTTAATTTTATGTATAAATGCTTTTATCACAAGCCATATTTCTTTTGTAAATAAATTGCTTTTCTTTTTGTTGTTCATAGGGATTTAAAAACATTAGTAGAGTGTATTCTCAGAGAGGAAATACTAGGATAAAATGAGAGGAGTCAAAACTGGGAAAGGTATGATAAAGCATAATTATAGATGAAGAGAACCATTTAGTTCATTATAAGAGCCTTTCTATTAAAGATGATAGACCAAGCACATGCATTTGTGTCAGGTCTCTATCAAAAGCAAATAATCAAAAGAAACTAAATAAAAGTGAAAACCAAAATAATTTACAAGAGAAGTCACAAAATTATACAGAGTGTATGCATTTGTAGATTCAAAATTTTTTTCTGTTCTTTTGTGGTATGCAATACGTGTGTTAACAACATGTAACAATATACACCATTTTAACTTATTTTAGTCCATTTTTGTACATAAGCTATACCTTAATTAATGTACAAAATGTTATAGATTCATAAGGTACAACAAATGGTAAATAAAGTAGGGATTTGATAAATTTCTGAAGGATAGGAGGCATAAAAGACTGTTAATTGAAAACCATTTCTGAGGAGAAATAAAAATCACAACTCATGGTGTTGAGGCTAGTATAAAAGATACACACTGTGTGACAAAAACAACTGTGAAAGAAACGCTCACCTTATAACACATAGTGGTGCCCACCGTCCCAATACCAAGCAGGAGTGTCTCCCTCACATTTGAATTTTCTTTTTTCTTTTTTTTTTTTTTGTGCCTGAAATCCACCTCAGGACCTTACCCTTGCCAGGCAGGCACTTGTGCCGCTGAGCTATATCCTATGCTGTCCCTCCCATTTGAAGATGAAATATCTTCTACAAATAAAAATACATTTTAGATACTTTCTAAAATGGATGCTGGTACCCTAAATCTGGATCATCTTTATGTCTGAGTACAGTTTTAGGAATTGGACATTGACACTTAAAAATCCCTCGTGAGCACTAATAAATAAACGGGGATTCCCTTTGATCAATCCACTGGACTGGAGAGGACCTAGAATGATTGTCCTGCCTATTTTCTCATTCTCCAGAAGACAGCTGCTGCCCCTTCCTGCGAAGCAGATTAAGCACGGCCTTGTGGAGCCTGCATACTAGTGGGAGAGACAAAGAACACATGAATAAATGATCACATAATAGCCAAGTGCTCATTAGAGTGCTGAAGGTAAAGTAAAACACAGACAGGCAATCAAGGGAGAGTACATTTGGAATCAGAGGGCCAGGAAATGCCTCTTTCTGAAAAATATATATGGATACTAACGTGAGTGAAATGCAAAAGTGAATTTTGTATCCCATAGAATTTTACACTCTAGAAAAAAGAGAGCAGCAAGGAAAAACACATCCATTTACTTTCCAACATTTAAAATTATTTGTTAAAAGTTTTTGATTATTATTTTAGCAAACACAGTCGGTATGTACATCTTTCAACTAGTTAACAAGTTTTGTTTACTATAAGCTTCATGTTATTTCTGCCATGATGCATATTTATTCATAAAAGAAAACATACCCTTGTTTGTTTACCTCTTTCTTTCGGTCAACTGGATCACTTTCACTTTCTATATGCCTTATTTTATTAGCTCTTCTCTTTTTTTTTTATTTTAAAGATAAAAGGAGGGAAACATTAACAGACATACAACATTTTACAACATATCACAAGCACAATACAGACAATACAGAGTTACAAACAAAGTGGTAGGGAATTAACAATGGTGGTTGTATTACATATTGATATCTTCAAAGTGGCTTCTCATGAAAACAGATATAGACATGCAATACTGGTCAACCAAAGACTCATTGACAGTTTCTTTCAGCATAGAAATAGAAGACAGAAGAACAACCATGTTATCTATCCTGTATATACATACATACAAAATTTCTCCTTCGTTCCCTTCTCTTTTCCCACATCCCAGAAGCCCTTTACTCTTCAGTGGTTTCCTCATTTCACAGTGTCTATCATACCTCCGAGTTTAAATTAACTCTTTCAAGTTTTACACTAGTGACACAATGCGGTGCTTGCATGTGTATGTTTGATTTATTTCACTTATGAGTATCGTTTCTAGTTGTGACCATTTAAATATAAAGGCCTCGAGTTTATCTTTCTTTACAGTTGAGTAATATTCCATTATATAAAAGTACCATAATTTTCTTATCCAATCCTCGGTGGATGGACATTTGGGTTGCCTCCACATTTTAGCAATTACAAATTGTGCTGCTATGAACATAGGTGCACATATATCACTGTGATATGATGTTTTTAGATCTTCTGGGAAAATACCCAGCAGGGGGATAGCTGGGTTGAATGGGACCTCTAAACCTAGTTTTCGGAGGAATCTCCAAACTGATTTCCACAGTGGTTTCACCAGTCTGCATTCCCACCAGCAGTGGAGAAGGGTTCCTATTTCTCCACAGCCTCGCCAGCATTTGTTATTGGTTGATTTCTTAATGCTAGCCATTCTTACTGGGGTAAGGTGGAATCTCAGTGTTGTTTTAATTTGCATTTCTCGAATGACTAATGATGTTGAACATTTTCTCATATATTTATTTGCCGTTTGTATCTCCTTGTCTGAGAAATGTGTGTTCATCTCCACTGCCCATTTTTGGATTGGGTCTTTGAATTTGGAGGGGCTGAAATTTTTTAGTTCTTTATATGTTCTAGATAGAAGCCCTTTGTCTGAGGGACAATCAGCTAAAATTTTTTCCAAGTTTGTGGGTTTTCTTTTGACTCTGCTGGTGATTTCTTTAGATGTGCAGAAACTTTTTAGTAGGATGAGATCCCAGTTGTTGATTCTTTCAAGTGTTTCACGTGCAATTTGGTTTTTATTCATGAACTCTCTGCCTACCCCTATGTCTTTGAGGTTTTTACCTACTTTCTCTTCCAAGAGATTTAGTGTTTCTGGCTTAATATTGAGATCTGTGAACCATTTTGACTTGAGTTTGGTGCATGGTGATAGGCTTGGGACTATTTTCAGTTTTTGGCAGGTATTGAGCCAATTTTTCCAGCACCATTTATTAAAGAGGCTATCATTCTTCCAGTGAGTTTGATTGGCCCCTTTATCAAAGATTAGGTGGTTGAGTGTGTTTTTGGTTGTGTCTGTTTCTTCCAGTCTGTTCCATTGATCCTCAGGCCTGTTTTTAGCCAGTACCAGGTGGATTTTATGACAGTAGCTTTATAGTATAATTTCAGCTGTTCTCTTTTACTAGTTTGGAAATTATTCATTCTATTTCTAGTCTTGGGTGAGTTACTTGTAGTTTTGTAAATAAATACACTTTAATATATAAAGAATATCTACAACTCATGCTACTATATGTTATTGTTTGCAATTATATAAATGTACTCTGTATGCTTGTGATTGTGTAATGTGTGTACATTTATAACATCCGTATATATGCCTGGCTTCTCTTCATTCTCCTGTCTAATTGGTCCAACAGCCATAGTGACATTGGCTGTGAATTTTAGTCACAGATTACAAAGTAGAATTACCACATCATGAAACGTGAACTATCTTAGTGTAGGAATTACTTTATACTTCAAATGTACTACGGTCCTTAGATATGTGGCTGATATGCAATTTTAATGTTATCAATTTTATCAACTTTTGCACTTTCGTAATCTCCAATCTGCCACTCTCCACATCTTTGAAAAAAGTTTGAATCTTCTTGTTAGTACGAATCATTGAGCTTAATTTTTTTCACTACATGAAAACCTGAGTTCTGAAACAAATCTGTGATTTCTATGAGAAACTGGAAATACTGATGATCAGCACTGATAGTTGAAGGTGAACTCTTATAGGGGTTCTGGTACCATTTGTTTTACTCTGTTTTCTGTTGTTTATTTTGTTTTTTTGTTTTTCTTCTGGTACCAGGAATTGAACTCACATTCTTGCGCCTGCCAGGCAGGCACTTTGCCACTGAGCTAAATCCCCAGCCCCATTTGTTTTACTTTTGTTGAACGTTCCTCTCTTTTCTCCTCTCTTCGCTTTTTGTTTCTGCTCCCACCACTCCAGAGTTCACAGCACTGCTGAGTTTGTTATTTGAAAAGATGCCAGTTGTTATGCTTTCCTTCTAAAAGCTCCATCTTAATTTCTTTTGCAGATTTGTCTTGCAGAAATGAGAGCAAATGAGTGTCAGGAGGCCTGAGACACCAAGTGTTTGGGGAGCAGTCATTTCCTATGCAGGGTCTCAGGTCTTAGCTTTTAAATCAAAGACTTAGTAGAGGTATTTGAAGTGAAAGGTATATAAAAGTAATTAAAATGATATGATAATGCTGTTGCTCTGAAAATTGGTACAATATTAAGACTGCAACTATGGGTGGAAATACAGAACTACATTTTAAGTCTGATTTGGCATATATACTTCAGTCCTTATGTTTGTTTATGTGTGAAAAGACACTCATTCACTTAAAAACAATAAAATTTGTAAAATCTTGTTGTTTTCCAATTGATACATGACATTCTTCCATCACATTTTTACTATGTTTTTAATTTTTAGCAGCCATATGCTCTTCTTTGTTTAGTATGTTTAGTAAATGTTTTGCATTTGAAACGCAATTAAAACTGAAACTGGTAAAAGTGAAAATACGCAATTCGTGAAAATATCACTGATAAATTCTTATAATCTGTTAATTCAAAAATGAATTTTTAAAACTTATTAGAACAACTATTCCAAAACATTAACATCACCAGATTCTGGTGAGGCTATGAAGCAATAGGAACACTGCTTCTTCGCTGATGCAATTGCAAGCATGTAGAGTCAGTCTGAAAGACAGCTTCACAGTTTCTTATAAGCAAAACAGAGATCTAGCAATCATGATCCTTATTATTTATGCAAAGGGTTGAAAATGTAACATCCACGTAAAAATTTAGGCAAGGATGCTTACAGTTTTATTCATAGTGGGCCAAACTTACAAGCTACAAATCTGTCCTTGTGTAATTCAATAAATAAGTAAAAATTATGGTATATGCTGACAATAGAATATTATTGGGAGATTAAAAATAGTCTGTACAGCCATGAGAAAGTGTAAAATGCAACTCAAATGCATATTGCTTACAGAAGAAGCCAGTCTGAAAAGTCTGAGTCCTACAGAATTCCACTGATATTTCATTCTGGAAATGGCATCAGAGATAGGAGTGAGAGAAGAATAAGTAGGTAGATCACCCTGTGGTTAGGGGCTGTAAATCTACTATGTATAATACTGTGATGGTGAATACATAGCATTATGAAGTTGTCAAAAGACATAAAACTACATCATAGGATGAACTCTCATGTTAACTATGATCATTATGAACATTATCTAAATGAGAGTATCTATACTGGCTCATCAGTTATAAGAAATGTACCACAATAGTGGTACATGTTAATATAGGGGAAACCATGAGAGAGGGATTGGCTGAAATAGAGGCTATACAAATCTTCCTGTACTTTCTGGTAACATTTTCATTAAAGCTAAAACTGTTCACAAAGCAAAAGTCTATTAATTAAAGTGCATGTGGTACATTTGTAGTCATAAAACAATATTTACAAGAGTTTAGTAATAATGAAGTATTTCTTCAGTAAGAGTTTTTCTAAAGCAAAATAAAAACCTATGGTTTATAAACAATCTTATAAATGCATTGAGACAAAGTTTAAAAATTAATTTACTACAATATATATATATATATATATATATATTTTTGTTTTTCTCCGGTACCGGGAACCAAACTCACGACCTTGCGCTTGCCAGGCAGGCACTTTTTGCCGCTGAGCAAAATCCCCAGCCCCTAATTTACTACAATATTAACAGGTTGTCTCTGGGCTAAAAGTGATTCAAAGGTTCTTTTTGTTATACTATTTCTGTATTTTCTAAATTAAATAAGATCAAATATGTGTTTTATTATTTTATTTTGACACATTATGGCAATAGACTACAAATAAGATGTACAAGAAACAAAAAGAAAAATTTGCAAGTATCTCTCTAAGCTCTTGCTCTTATGACCCTCTCCTGAGACAATCATTTTCAAAAGTTTGATATTTTTGCATCTATAATTTTTCTGCACACACTGTTAAACATAAATGGGATCAAACATCATACTCTTCTGGGACTTTCTCAAGACATCATCCTCTCTCAAAATAATTTCTTGACCTTTGTTTCATTATTTATAATATCTTCCCAGCAGCTGGTAGCATGACTGCATTAAAATTCACCTAAAAACTTTCTTAGTGATAAGTGCTTGCCTTGCTTCAATTATTTTCAGTTTATTTTTAGAGATAAAAGAACCAAAACATATTAACAAGCACACAGACATAAATGAAACAACATAAAAACAATAAAAAAATAATAAAGAATTTCAGAGGAGGTGAAAAGAAATTAACAATTGTTGCTGTATTACTGTTATCTTCATATTGGTTACTCAGATAAACAAATACACACGTGTAAGAATGATAAAACAGTTAAATATCAAATGTGCCTTTAAAGAAAGCAATAGAAATTAATAGTACCATTATCCCAGCCATCTCGTATATATATTTTTTCCCTTTCTTCTTCATCTTCTCCTTTCTCTTAATTTTATTAGCATATTTTAACATTCATAATGATCACAGTCATTACAGGGAATATGTACTGCTACATAACATATCTTAATTCTTTTGTTCCCATTCCCCTCCCTTCCCTTCAATCTTTCTCCTCTATCTGCAAGACTTAGTTTCTATTGTTTTGCTTTTATTCTTTTTATTTTTCACTTTTATCCGTATTCTCTTTCTTCCCTCCCCCTCTTTGCTTCCCTTTCCTGTCTCCCTCTCTTGTTCCCCTTTCCATTGGAACATTTCCCCCCTACTTCTCAGTTTCTATCCATTGTTTCTCTTGTGCAAGAAACTCGATGGGTAAATAGGGATCTTGCTTCAAATTTTAAAACAATGAAAACTATAATGTACCCAATATTCTTGTATATTTTTGCCCCTTTACACAAATGTTTCCATAGAATAAATAGTTAGATACATACATGCACAGTCATGCTATTAGTATTTCCAAATCATTTTAAGTTTTTTCAAAATCACTTCCCAAAATATTGCAGCTATGCTCACTCTGATCAATCTGAAATGAAAAAGCTAGATTCTCTACCGTTCTGCAGCATATGAAATGATCCACCTTCTAAATCTATAGTGACCTAAATGTTGAAATAATCTCCCTTTTACATTACCTTGTACTTATTTTATCATTTAAATATTTAATTGATAAAGATTGAATTACATCCAAGGTAGATAATGTGGTGATCACATATATACACGTGTTGTAACAATTACTATATTCAAATTAATTAACACATTCATCACCAGCCACACTCTACATTAGAAATTCTGTTATTGTTTATAACTAATTTTGTTTATACTAATTGTTATTTTTTATACCAATACTATATTATATTATTTATACTAATTTTATTAGTATAAAAGTTATATACTTTGTTAAGAAATATTTCCCCAATATACACCCCTCTCCCACCCCACTGCCCTAGCAACCACCTTTCCACTCTGTTTCTGAGTTCAGCTGTTTTAGATTTTCAATACTAATGTGAGTGTGTATTATTTGTTTTTCTTCATCTAGTGTTTTCACTTAGCATTATATCCTCCAGGCTCGATGTTGTTGAAAATGGCAAGATTTCCTTATTTTATATGGCTTCATGCTATTCTATTCTGTTACTTATCACAGATTTTTTTCACCCATTTGTTTACCAAAGGACACGTACATTGTTTTCATCACTTGGATATCATTAATACTGTTGTAATTAATAGGCAGTGCAAATACTTCTTTAATAGACTGAGTCTTTTTTGATATATACTCAGAAGTAGGATTCTCGGATCATATGCTGGTTCTATGCAGGTTTTTGAGGAACCTCCATACTATACTCCAAGTAGCTGTACTGATCTTCATCTCGACCACCAGGGTACAAAGGGTGTCTTTGTGCCATGCCCTTGCAACACCTATTAGCTCTTGTGTTTTTGATGATAACCATACTAATAAGTATAAATGACATCTCTTATTTCAATTTCTGTTTCTCTGATAATTAGTGATGTTGAACATCTTTTTTAAGCACCTGTTGTCTATTTGTATGTCTTATTTGGAAAAATATCTATTCAGATTCTTTATTCATTACTGCAAATTATAACAGAGAGTCCAGAAAAAAATTCACACATATATATCAAACTAATCTTTGACAAGATGCTGAAAATACACAACAAAGAAAGGAAACTTCCTTCAATAAATGCTAATGGGAAAATGCACATCCACATGCCACAGAATTGGAATCTTTTTTTTTTTTTTTACCAGAAATCAAACTCAGGACCTTGTGCTTGCCAGGCAGGCAATGGACTGCTGAGCTGAGCTATATCCCCGGCCCACAGAATTGGAATCTATTCTGCACCTTATACAATACTCAATTGAAAATGGATTAAAGACACAGTGTTAGGTCTGAAACTGTAAAATGTCTAGTTGTAAACATAGAGAAAAGATCAGTTACATTGATCCTGGCAATGATTTTTTGGATATGACATGAAAGCCACAAGCAACAAAAGCAACTATCTCAAACTAACAGACTATTGCACAGAAAATGGTTTACATTTTAGAGATTTTTAGTAAGGCTAAGCATAAGCCATATGCTTATGCAGTTTGTATTTGTCACTTCACAATTTTCATTTTATGAACATTTTTCCGTATATATTGATGTTTCCAATTTGGTGTAAGTATATGATAATGTGGCAATAACCATTTGTCTCATATTTTGCAAATATTTTCATCAAGTCATTTATTTGCCTTTTTGTTTCACTATCTTTTATTGTATAAACATTGTTACTTATTTTCATAGGGTTGAATCTGCTTAAAACCATAAAATGTTTTTTTCTTTCCTCTGTCTCTCCCTCTCTGCTTGGATCCACTACACATCTCTTCTGCCTATCCAGTCCTTCACTTCTGGTTTTCTTGAGATAGCTATTTCCAGAATGTTTACTTCTTACTTATAATAACTTTTGTAATGTTGTTCCTTATAGTTAAATCTATCAGACAGTGAGTTTCTTAAAGTATATGTATTAAGGATATTATTTTTTAAAAAGTTCAGCTAAATGAGAATTTTCCCCAAAATGTCACTTAATCTATTTTTTTTTTTTTTTTTTGGTTTTTCTCCGGTACCGGGAACCGAACTCACGACCTTGCACTTGCCAGGCAGGCGCTTTTGCCGCTGAGCTGAATCCCCAGCCCCTTAATCTATTTTTGTATAATGCTTCCTTATTCATTTGAAATGTACCTTTATCATCAACTGAATTCGTGTACCTACAACAAATATAGACATCTGTGTATACACGGGGTTCTTTTTCTAGATTTTCTGTGTGCTTTATCAACTTTTGTTTCTTCATATATGAATTCTACCTTGTTTCAGTCACTACAACTTCATGACCTATTTTGAATAAGGCTAATTCTCCTTATAGTACTTTTGAAAATATATTTTGACACTTCTCATCTTTTTCCTACTTCCATATGAACTTTACATTTCTTGGGACTCTTTCAGTAACAGAATACTCTTGCAAGTTTAAATTGAGATTGCATTAAAATTATAAGTGATTTATAGAGAAAGTGTAACAGTCTGAAATTATATCAAAACTATTACAAGTTTAAAATTATGGGTAAGAAAATGGAAAATAATAAATTCTTTCACAGTTTTGTCAGTTATACACATGGTTAATTTTTATCTCCTGTCACGGGCACTGAAGCACCAAACAATATTTATGGTTTAGGGAAAGTTTCTATTTGGGCTGAGCTTATCGGAGCTTATCAAAAAACAAAAAATAAGGAGAAAATCAAAAACAAGTAATCCATAGGAACATTTCTGAAAATACAAGAAAGGTATATAAAAACAATTAAGATGTATCATGCATATGTACCAACTACCCACAATAAATATATTCATTATGCACCACAAACATGTCCTAATAAAGTTTTAAAATTAAATTAAAAAATAGTACACCATTGACTCCAGCCTGAGAAACTCCATGCCAGAGTGAAATAAAATTCTATAGGGTCTTCTAAACTATCTAATTTGAATATGGCACTCTTGATTTTAAATGCAGTCCTGCTATGTCAATGATTTTAAATCCTTCTATTTTGATTCTCCTCAACTCTCTTTTCTCAAACCTTTCCTTTACAACCACAAGATAAAATTCTCTTGTATTTTTAAGTTAAATGTTTTATTTTAACATAATATTAGTTCCCAGGCAACCTTCATCCAGTTCCCACAATGATGATATCTTGTAAAACAATACCACAGTATCCTAGCCAAAAAATTCAAATTGCTACAATATATAGATCGTATATATTGTAGCAATATATTCTTCTCTTTTTCCAACTTCCACATGAAATTTAAGTTTATTGGCACTCTTTTCAGTAACAGAATACTTGGGATTTTTAAATGAGTTTCCATTAATATTGTAAGTGAATTTATAAAGAATTTTACTTCCATCCATGTGTGTGTCATGGCATTTTCCTTCCTTCAAATTTCATTAAGTACCAGATACCAAGCACATGAGGATTTTATTTTAATTGCACAATTACAATATGTTTAATGCTTTTTCTGTGGATTTTATGTGCTACATTGCCCAGGATGGTTTGTAACGAATGTTAAAAGCATTGGATATATATTAAAAATATTAATATGTAATAAAAATCAAATCATGTGAATTTGTGACATGTGAGCTCAATTAAATGAAAAAAGGTATTTCTCTTTGTACAAAAGATTTTAGTTTCTCATATGTTGATTTTAATTTAGTAGTATGCAGTGTAAGTGGTGCGATTTCCAAATGAGCTTTAACTTTCACATTATTACAGTTAAAAATTCATAATTAATGCCACTAGAAAATTACCCTGAGGTAATATTTAGTCAATCTTTGTCAATAGAAAACAAACTCATAAATCTAGCACTAGCTGGGAAAAACATAACAGAAAATTGCTTTAGAATAAATAGGTTAAATGTTGTTTACTTCACTTACATTTTTCTTCGATGTCATTATATTTGAGTGGCATGCTCATCTTTGTTTAAATTCATTGTTTTATCGTGTCATAACTATTATTCCTTTATACGTTGACACTTGAGGCTGGGGATTTAGCTCAGCGGCAAAGCGCCTGCCTGGCAAGTGCAAGGTCGTGAGTTCGGTTCCTGGCTGGAGAAAAACCAAAAAACCAAAAAAATAAAAAATAAAATAAATAAATAAATATACGTTGACACTTTTGCTTAAAAACAAACTAATCATGTAAAAAGAAAAGCTTGCCAGGAGTGGTGGCGCACACCTGTAATCCCAGCACTCGGGAGGCTTGGGCAGCAGGATTGTTGTGAGTTCAAGACCAGCCTGGGCTAAAAAGTGATCTCAAGGCCTGCCTGAATTGCATAGCGACATCCTGTCTCACAAAGACACAAAAAATATAATAATAAAAAATAGAAATGAAAAGAAAAGCTTTGATTTCTCTATTTTGAAGTCATTCTCTGGGCTTTGTGTTTGCTTTTTATTTTTTTTCTTTATTTTTTTTACAGGAGACAACGTGAATGCAGTCCCCCCAGTACCACAAATTATGCAGTCGAGGTTCCCACATTTGGGAATGTCAGGGGTCAGTACATCCGGAGAGCAATAGATAAGCCTCGCCCTGTGAAAACCACCTTCGTGATCATAGTGTCTCCCCTGCCAGGTAAGGATGGGCTTTGTTTGTAATTATGCTTGGTTTATCATGCTAAGGAAGAATTTTGAGTCTCAAACATGTATAAGCAGCATTCAATGAGGGCTATCGTCGAGATCAAATAGAAATGTAAAGATAAAGAACTTCATAACTGGAAAAAATGTTCTTCCTCCACTGCTGTAATATTATTATACTATTGCTGCTGCTGTCATTAGTACCATTATCATGATGTGGCATAGCTGTCAATTTCCTTTTGTGAGTCGTTCCCCCTAACATTCTGGGTTACAGCAAATACTTGGAAAATCTGTAGTCGTAACACATGTTTAGACACAACTAATTCTGATTTTTATCAGCAAGTTGACTGTAAAAGTAGGGCAAAAGCAAATGCAAACATAGACAAACAGCTTGGCATGGTTGCTAAGGCAAAACAGAGAAGCCAGGTTTCACCGAACTCAGAGTCTCTTTTCTGGACCCAAAGAGCTGAAAATTTATGCTATTGTTAAATATGGAAGATAGCCAATATAGAGATCATCACTCCTAATTTGTATTATTATTTTGGTGACCACAAAGTCGGATACAGAACAAATTGACAGAGAACCATAAATAATGATTAACATTTTCTTCAGCATAACATCTATACTCAGAAATTTCTAAGTCAAAGATTTTATTTTATTGAATACTTAGTCTTAATTACTATTACATTGGTAGCAAACAAACTTTGTTTTAGTTGCCAAATCTATATGGAGAGGATAATAACGATACATACTTCATATAAGCTACAAATAAAATGACATTACTAGGTGGAGAGTGGAAATAGACAAAAGAATTTTAAGTAAAAAGATCATTTGCAAATTTGCAGCAGGATAAATATACATTGTATATATCCAATGTGTGACCAGATCAATGAAGACATTACTGTAAAGTTATCCTAAGAAATAATTCGATGAGAGATAATGCGGGGCTTTGGAAGCTGGGAAAATTTACCTATGGTATTAACATCATCAAAGATATTTTGAAAGCATCCTTTTCCTTTTTAATGTGCTTCTTGTGCCTAATAATAAAACCTCTGACTGCTTTTTCTATAATGTTCTTTTCTTTTAAATTCCCCAATGCTCTTTATGTAGTGAATATTTTAGATCTGCTTATTTTGACTTCATACATGAGGAATTATCACAAAAACAAATGTGGTTAGTTGTGAAATTCAAAAATATATGGAGAAATTTATGACTAACTATGACACCAAGTGAGACACAGCTGGAAATCAGAAGAACTTAACTTTGGTTAGCCTGTAGGGTACAATTCAGGATTTACCATCTAGAAGTGTTTCCATACCGTCTCTGAATACTGAAATTCAAGAGGTGGCTTTCCCTATCTCATAATGCCTTCAATTATCTTTCTCTGTAGCTCACAACCTAGAGCCATACCTACTACTGCTGAGCAAGTTGTTATAAAGAAATAACAGGGCTGCAGCAGACACCCAATAATGCATAGGTTAAAAGCTATAATCATAGAAATATATTTAAATTTAGGCATATATCTTAGAAGAGTACGCTGTGGGAATAAAAGTGGAAATGACTTCTTTGACTATTGTATAAGAATGAGTAGCAGCATACTCATGGAGTATGCTGTTAATGTCTATGAGTGCCATGGATGGAGGTGGGACTGGAAAAATCATTTATTTCCTTGTGAAAGTTATACTCAGAAGACAAAATAATTTTATGTAAATAAGCCCAAAGGGTACAACATTCATTCTAAATAATTATACAAAATCTTAGGAAATAAACATTCACTATGATAAGCATTTTCACTCTGTGCAAAAATGGTGAAATAGCTAACTTCAGTAAGCACAGAAAACCAAGGATCAAATACACTCCATACCAAGCAATCCCAATTTTAACAAGCTTCCCTCCTGATAGTGTGGCCTATTTGTCAACCAGGAAAGATATGGCCAATAAAAATAACATATTTTATATCAATAGCAAATTGCCAATTCTTTCCTGAGACTTACTTTATCAGCAACTATGTAGAATGATAAATCAGCATTACACATCAAAGTATACCACTCAAAAACACTAGTAAACTTCTTGAGTGCACTGTGAAGATATTCCCCTTTATAATTAACCCTTATTAAAAAGCTGCAATTTTTTCAAAAGGATCAGCAATGGCATAAATGTGCCTGAGAACAGCTGTGACACAGGTGTTTGATGTTTGGTTTGTCAGGAGTAATTCATCACTCATGAAGGGACTCAATTTGGTTTTTACTTTTTTCATTCTGTTGAATTAAATGATGAAATATCCTTAGGTTTATCAGTTTTTAGTTAGTATGGGGAATAGTAAAGAGCAAGACATATTTTCTAGTGCAATAAAAAAATATGTTCTTATGTTTTAAGAACTCCTTGGTATGTTCCTTTAGGATATACCAGTGGGGGAACAAGAGCTGCCTTCAAACCAGTGGTCATATTGGGACAATTTGAACTCAAAACACTAATGATGGTAATGGCTTATACTATACTGAATATAAAAAATTTCCTGAGTCCACAGTAATATTTAAAAGAAAAAGATAAAACAAAGCTTACTTTTGCAGAAAAATAGTAGCTAATACATTTAGATGTAACAGCACAATTAGAAAATCACCAGTGACCTTTGCAATTGCTAGTTCAATTATAGATTTAGGCACGAATCATACACAGATGCAAAAATCATTAAGTGAAATGTTGTAGGAGGATAAGAAGTTAATATATTCTCATAGTATGAAGCCACAAGTTGCTTAGTAATTAAAACTGGAAATACCTTACTAATGAATGGCTACAAAATACCCTGAATCCAGACTTCGAACTCAACATGAACCTAAGGGTGCAGAGTGATCTCGTACATTTCAATGAAAGTACACGTATTACATGTGCAAAATTCTTACAAAACAATGTTATAGTAAATCTAATCATGGAAAAACTTTCACATAACTCAGAATATGGTCAGTCTTTAAAATAACTGATCTGGACATTTTAATATACCGTCATTATGCAAGAAGAATGATGGGGATTTTCTAGATTAAAGAAAGATAATGATACCTGACAACTAAATGTTACAAGAAATTCTTGGTTGGCTCCTAGAACACAAAAACATTTTACAGATCATTTGGACACATTTTGGGAAATTTCAATGTGAATTTAAATAATTGGTTCATTGCTGAAAATTTTTTATGTGATAACAGTGGAGGATTTTGAAAAGGATGTCCTTATTCTTATGAGAAAGGAGATAGGGTATTTTTGATGCAGTGTTAACATATGAACAGTTTAATTTCAAGTGCTTCAACAAGAATGATTATATGCCTGAAGGCATGAGTTCAGATAACGGTTTTAAATAGTAATCTTTTGAGGAAAATTTTTATTAATATTGTGCCACTCTCAAATTTTCTTAGGTGCTTAGAAGCAAAATGCAGTCTTAAAACAGACTGACCTTTTGTGTATCAAAATTATTTTATAAATAAAACAGATAAACAGATAAACAGATAAATTTTCAGCAATGAACCAATTATTTAAATTCACATTGAAATTTCCCAAAATGTGTCCAAATGATCTGTAAAATGTTTTTGTGTTCTAGGAGCCAACCAAGAATTTCTTGTAACATTTAGTTGTCAGGTATCATTATCTTTCTTTAATCTAGAAAATCCCCATCATTCTTCTTGCATAATGATGGTGTATTAAAATGTCCAGATCAGTTATTTTAAAGACTGACCATATTCTGAGTTATGTGAAAGTCTGTTTGCTTTGTCTTTAAATGTTAATGAAAAATTGGCTATGTCCTGAATTCCTTATTAATCAAAGAACAGAAAGGATTTTGGGAGAGCATATGGAAAATAATGGTGGAATTTTGGAATAAAAATGAATTCCAAGTACAGAAAAAGAAGGGAACAAATTTGCATGATTGTCTTCACTTTTTTAGTGTACCTTGAAAACAGGCATTTTTGTCTGTTTTATTCCTTACTTTGTTTTAAATGTCTAGCATAGTGCTGCCACAAATTCAAAATATGTGAAAGAATAACTTACACACCCAATAATTTCTTGTTTATATGGTACATTTGTTATTATTAGAATTGACACAAGGTCGCTAACTAAAATCCACTCTTGATTTAGATTACCTCAGGTTTTTTTTTTTATTGGAAAGAGAAAAAAATCAATAACAAAATAACAAAAACAAAGAAAACAAAACAACACAAAAACAATAAAAATGATACAGAGTTTCAAAACAAGATGATGGGAAATTAACAATGGTTGTTATATTACATATTATTAACTTCAGTGAAGTTGTTCTGATTACCAGATGTAAGAATGCAAGATTGATCAAACAATTAAAGAGAATAAAAAATATTTAAAAAAATTAGAAACAATACAGAGCCTCACTAAACTAGATCTTAGGAATTCAACAATTGTTTGTATACTGCATATTGTTGTCCTCAAATGAGTTTTTCAGATTAGCAGATATAAGCATGCAAAATTGTTCAAAGAATTTAAGCATTAACTGTTCCTTTCAATAAACGAATAGAAATCAGCAGTACAATTATCCAAGCTATTGCTATATATACATATATACATAAGTGAAATAAATCAGACCCCCCATGTGTAAACATCATATTGTCTCCCTAGTGTAAGAACCTTAAAGAGTGAAAAAAACTGGAAAGGTACAATAAATATCGTGAAAGGGAAAGAAATTGCTCAAAAGGAAGGAACAACTGGGATGAGGGAAATGAGAAAAGAGAGAAAGAAAGAAAGAAGGGAAAGATTACCTCAGTTTTAAAATAGTGTTTATGTTATATGCCAGGATCCCATGCAAGTTACCATATATGAGGTACATTTAGCTATTATGTGATCCTTAGACTCCCGTAGTATTTAACAGTTTCTCAGACTTCCCTTGTTTTGGTTATATTTGACAGATTTGAGGGGAACTGATTACCTGCTCAGTAGAATATTGCTGCCTTTTTTCAGGTGTATTTTTCTTGACTAGTCTGGAGTTATGGGTTGTGGGAGGAAGATAGCAGAGAAAAAGTAGCATTCTCCTCATGTCAAGTCAAGGTTTCATGCTATCACCGTGTTTAATCACTGCTGATATTAGTCTTGATTGCCTGCCTGGAGTTATATTCGTCTAGCATCTCCACTCCACACCTACCCACATCTATATTATACATTTTTGAAGGAAGTTATTGTGCTCAACCGATACTACAGGTACCAGAGTTTATGTGCCAAATCCTTGAGAGAGAAAAGGCTGTAAGATATGCTTGGAACTTTTCTGAACAGGAAATTTGTATCTTTTTCCCTTATTCATGCAATTATTTATTTAAATCTGGACTCATGATTGTTCAGAAATCATTTGTTAAAATCCAATTATATGTTGCTTAGGTTTTTGGTCAAATTTTTCCAGCTTTAAACATTTGGAGATCACTCAGTTTGCTTTTTAAATTTTGTTTGTACATGATTGCAGTTCATGTAATTTATAACTGTCATGGGGAATGGTTACATGTATGTATTACATCATATTTCTTTGTTTAAAATCCTCTTACTTTTCCACCCTTTCTCTCCCTGTTTCGTCAGTCCCCCATCTCATTTTTCACTTTTTGATATTACTTATTTTAATTCCTTTTATGGCATATAATATTTAAATAATAGGCATTATTATGTTCTTCTACATGGAATATCTTTATTCCTCATGATTTCCTTTCTTCTCCTCCTCATTCCTCACCCTTGTTGCCTTGGACCACTCCCCTATTGCAAGAGATCCATCTCTTTCTATCCATCTTTTATCATTTTCTTTGTTTGCACATTGCCTCAATCAAATGAGAAATGCCATATGGTATTTAAGATTGTTTGCTCGGTTCATTTCACTCAACATTATATTTTCCAGGTGCATCTGTTTTCCTACAAAAAGCTCAAATGTATCATTCTTTATATCTGAGTAGTATTTCATTATATATAGATACCATATTTTTTTATCTAATCATCTGTTCATGTGTGTACACACTGCTTCCAGTGTTTAGCTATTAATAAATTTTCTACTACAAACACTGGTATACATATATCACTAGAGTATGATGACTTATGCTCTTTGGGGAAGACACCTAGCAGGTGGGTAGCTGGTTCATATAGAATTTCTAATTTTAGTTCTTTGAGAAATCTCCATACTAGTTTCCATAATGGTTGTACTAATTTGCATTCCCACCAATAATAGAGAATGTTTCCTTTTCCACCACAGCCACACCAGTATTTGTCAATGTTTTATTTCTTAATGATTTTCATTGAATGAATGACAATCATAAAGTGAAATCTTAGCATTGTTTTAATTTGCATTTCTGTAATAGCCAGAGATGTCGAACATTTTTCCATATGTTTGTTGAGCAGTTGTGTTTCTTCTGCTGTGAAGCTCTCTCTTTAGTTGGGTCTTTATCCAGTTTTAGAATGTAGGTGATACTGGCTTCCACAAATGAATTTGAGAGCCCTCCATACCTTTCAATTTCTTTGATGATCTTGAGGGATACTGATGTTATAACTCCTTAAAATTGTTGTAGAATTTAGCAGTGAATCCATCAGGCCCCAGGCTTTGTTTACTTGGTAGATTTTTTATTACTGTGACAATTTCATTGCTTGTTATTGGATTGTCAAGAGCATGTAGGTCTTACTGGGTTAGTTTTGGAAGCTTGCATGTGTCTAGAAAACTGTCTATTTCTTCAAAATTTGCTACTTTGCTAGAATATAATTTTTTTGAGTACTAACTATCTTCTAAATTTTGACAGTGTTATTATGATTATAACTTTTTTATTTCTAACTGCACTGATGTGAGACTTCCCTCTTTCTCTTGGTGATTCTGGCTAAGGGTTTATATATTTTATATATTTTTTCAAAGAGCCAGCTTTCCAAACTGTTTATTTTTTACAGATTTTTTAGTCTCAATTTCATTGATTTTTGGCTCTCATCTTTATAATTCCCTCCTTAATTTTGGTTTGCGGTTGATTTCTTGTTTGTTGTTCTAGTTCTTACGATTTCCTGTAATGTTATTTATTTGACCTACTCTGTTTTCCTAATGCCAACATTGATTGTGATGAATTTTCTTCTTAGAACTATTTTCATAGTGTCTCAGAAGTTTCATTGGCTTAAGCAATAATTGCCATTAATTTCCGGAAATTTAAAAAAATTCTCCTTTGATTTCTTCTGTGAGTTATTGGTTTTTTCTACTATGTTGTTAATTTTCCAAGAGCTTTTGACTTTTATAAAATTCCTTCTGTTTTTATTTCAATTTTCATTGTGCAGGGGTCTGATAGTATGCACGGAGAAATTTCAATTATTTTATATTTACCTAACCTGGTTTTGTGGTCTAGTATATAATCTATTTTAAGAAAACACCATGTTCTGCTAAAAAGAATGTATAATCTGTTGTAGATGTGTGGAATATTCTGTATGTATCTATTAACTTCATCTGTTCAAGGATGTGGTTCACCTGTGATATTTCCTGTTTATTTGTTTAGTTGATCTATCCCTTTGAAAAAGTGGACTGTTAAAATCTTTTAATTTCAGTCATTTTTCTTTTATGGAAATAAGTGCTCCAGTGATCAGTGCATACATGTTTATCAATGTTATCTCTTCTTGTTGGATTTTCCCTTTAAGTAGTATGTAGTGACCTTCTTTGTCTCTTTTAATCTGCTTTAACTTGAACTTTGCATTTCTAATTCCTGAATTGCTATCCCTGTTTCTTTTAGGGATTCTGGTGCCTGAAATGTTGTTTTCCATCCTTTAATTTTAAATCTATGCATGTCTTCTTGGAATAGATTGCTTGTTTGAGTGTAACAGACTGCTGGATTCTGTTTTTTATCCATTCTGCCAATCTGTGTCTTCGAATTGGAGAATTTAGGCTATTACCATGGAGAAATATTAGTAACATGTGTTGATTATTTACTAACATTGTCTTCTTTATCTCTTGGTGAATCCTTTGTTTTTCTTATTCTAATGTTTTTTGTTGTTATTTATCCTTTGACCTCACTAATTTCCTCAGGGTTTTTGGTGTTTCCCTTTCATGATTTCTGTTGAGAATATTCTTAGGTATTTTCACATGAGCTGGTTTGGTATTCATATATCTTTTGAGCTGGTATTTCCATAGAAATACCTTACTTCTCCATCTATTTTGAGTAATAACTTTGCCGGGTAAATAAATGTTGGAAGAAAGTTATTTGTTGTTAGGGCTTGAAATACTTCACTTCAAGCTCTTCTGTCCTTCAGGGTTCATGCTGAGAAGTCTACTGTTATTCTGATTGGTTTACTGTTACATGTGATTCTTTGTTCTTTTCCTGGTTACCTTTAAAATTCTGTGGGTTTTTTTGTTTTGTTTTGTTTTGTTTTTTTGCTGGATATGAGGGAATTTAATAATAATATCCCTTGGGGAGATTTTCCATTCATCATAATTTTTTTCTTATTCTATAAGGATCACTTACTTACATTTACAACTCTTTCTAATATTTGGAAATTTTTCTTTCATGATGTCTTAAATATGCTAGTGAGTCCATCTGTGCTATCTTCTAGTTTTTCTCTAGTTCTAATTAGCCTTATATTGCTCTTCTTGTTATCTAGTAGTTGCTGCATAGTCTTCTCTTGTTGTCGTATTTTTTTCTTTGGCTTTTTAAAGCTATATATTGTAATTCATTCTTTTTTTTCTCAATATCAGACACTCTGTCTTCCCATTGGCCATCTCTGCAATGTATGAATTCTGTAGAGTTTTTATTTCAGGAATTTCTGCCTAACATCATTTTAAGAATTCTTTATCCTTGTTAAAACTCTCACTCAAAATTTGTGAACTGTTTTGGTTAGCTCATCCAGTTTTTTAGCTTTTCACAAAATTCACTTATCATGAGTGAAGTTGCTGTAAAGTTTTGTTTCATTTCCTCTTTTAATTGATCAATATTCTTCATGCCTTTTATAAACTTTTCTTAGAAGTATCCTGCCTAGTATTTCTCTTCTCCCTTTGTGACCACTTGTTCTGCCTTGGAAGAACAGGATAAGCTCTTGCTTTCTCATTCTTGTATGTGTGTGTCTGTGTCTATATTTGCATTGCCTCTTTTCCCCCTCCTTTTTTGGGGTTTTGTAGATCAAGGACTAGAAAAGTGAGGAGAGTTTGTAGTTTATATGGCTAGTTTTACTAGGATGTTGCCTCCCTGTGAGTATTTTTCAGCTTTTTGTGTCCAGTGCAGTTATTTACTCATTTTGTTATTTACTTTAAGTGATTTGTACTTTGTCTTTATGTTGTGCTGAAAGAATTAGTTCTGGCTACAACAGCATCAATAGATTCAATCATAAAATACTTCTGTATGATAGTCCTTGCAGCTACACTTACTTCATTTGTCCATTCCCTATGCATATAATGACCTTTCATTATTTGTGATTATTCTGCAATAAGGTACCTGAAAGGGAGTGTAGAAAACAAAAGGTGATTCAATGGTGTGTATGATACTAAAGGGAAAGGTTAGTATCTTTAGAGAGGATAGTGACTGATGAGAAGAAAAATTTGATGTGTGTCTGAATTTATTGTAATACTTTGAATTTGGGGGGGTCTGATACTTTCAATTTTTTGTATGTTTTAGATATAAGTCCTTCATCTATAGGACAGCTGGTTATAATTTTTACCATTCTATGATTTGTCTTTTCACTCTGGAGATTTCTTTGGTTGTGCAAAGGCTCTTTAATGAAGTGAGTTCCCATTTGTTAATTCTTTTTAGTATTTCCCTTACAGTCTGACTTTTGTTTATGAAGTCTCTGCCTACACCTCTGTTTTGAGATTTCTACCTCTTTTCTCTCCCATTCAATTTAGTTTCTCTATTTTAATGTTTAGATCTTTGATCCATTTTAACTTTAATTTAATGCACAGCAATAGACATGGGTCTAGTTTTAGACTTCAGCATGTTGGAAGTCAGTTTTTCCAGAACTATTTATTAGAGACTATCTTTCTTCCAGTGAATATGTTTGGCTCTATTGTCAAAGGTAATACTTTTAATCGAGCTGATGTGTTAATAGTGAGAGTTTTCAGACTATATTTGTGTGAGCAAGTGTAAGATATGGAAGGAAGTTTACTTTGTGGTTGAGGGAAGCCATGTAGTTGTCAGAACCTATTAATGGCCAATAGGCTGGGAAAGATATGGGAAAGCCGAAGTCTTAGGATGGGTAAGACTGAAGGTTAATAGTGGAGAAGAAGGGGATGACTACGGTAGAGCTAAGTATGGAAATTTTAAAGTTTTGAAGGAGAAGTTTAGTATTTGGAAAAACAATAAAGGAATATAGTAATAGCATTGCTTTGGAGATGTGAGGTGAAGAAACTAGAAAATGAACCAAAAAGAGAGAGAGTACCTAGACATTTATTAAATCAGATCCAACGGAAAAAAATACAGAAAAGTGAAAACCTAATAAACACTAAAATACACACAAAAAATAACATATCTCCACACTACTAAATGCATCAGGAAAGAATCAAGCACAAACCCATAAGGTAATGGAGATCGAGATTAAATATGCCAGTGGGACAGTGTATATGTGATGCACACATAGCTTATCAGAGTCTGAGAGCTCACACCCCAATGACTACTCTGAAGCTTCCAATGCAATATAGAATCTCACTCACTCTAAGGACTCCTTTCCACCACGTTGCAGAAATTTTTGGAGAGTCTGACCCTGTCTGAGTTCTTAGACTAGCAACTCCTGCTGTCCCTCTCCCTGAGCGTGATGTTGGAATCAGAAGATTAATTCACTTGCCTGAAATTACCCACTGAGTCAGGAATATTCCTCTGCAATCAAATCAGCTAAAGTAATCACTAGCTGATCAGTTACATTGGTGCTTTTCTTGGGAAACTGAGAACATCCCATGAAAACCACTTTTGGCTCTCCCTTTATCCTAGAGGAAAAAACTCCACAGCTATAGTGGAAGTATCATAACATCCCAACTATTGACCCACAGCTAATATGCATTAAATGGGGTAGCTATGTCTCCTCCTAAGGTTAAAAAATCATTCAACAGTAATTTTTTCTTCTATTTTTCTCTTTTCCTCTTGTACAGGGAATTGAATTCACGACCTTGCGCCTGCCAGGCAGGAGCTGTGCTGCTGAGCTAAATCCCCAGCCCCATTCAACAGTAATTTTATAGACTAAATTATCTAAAGCTCAGATCTTTGGAAACTGGGTAATGCTGGGGGGGGATAAAATGTGTTATTTTTTTAAGTCTTAGGCTGTGTGGTATTGGAAAGAGGAATTAGGAGGAGGGCAAAGGATCCAGTGGTGGTAGTGGTATGTTATATATTTCGATGGGATAACAGGAAGACCTGGGCATAAAATCAGTAGTGAGAAATGGGGATGAGAAAAGATTGTGTGGCCAATGTCAATATTAGAAAAAAAATTACAGGGAGACAGAAGAAGAGGGGGAAGAAAAAATAAAAGAAAAAACAAAGGAAGGATAAGAAACAGAAGAAAGGAGTCAGGTGAAAAGAAATGAAAAAAGTAGAAGGAACAAAAAAGAGACAGGGGAGAATTCCCTTACCCTATATAAACTAAACTGAAAGGAAAGGGCAAAAGGAAGAGCACCACACATGCAAATTCACACTTTTAGAAGAAAAAAAGGGGGCAAATAAAGGAATAAATGTGGAGTGAAATAAACTGAAAGAGGAAAATAGCAAATAATAATAAAAATAATGAAATGAAAGATTTCTATTGCTTTGTTCACATGGCTCTTTTCCACACCCTAAGAATAAGGAGGAGTGCTTAAGCCAACACATGACTCTGCTCATGCTGGAAATCTAAGGTGCAGTCAGTCCCCAGCACTGTGCTGGATGCAGACATCTGTATACAATGGAGACAGGGTGGCAATGTGACCTTCCAATCCTGGGTAACTCAGGCTGAACCCGGCCTCCAACAGCACAAGCTGGGTCTGTGTTCACCAGCTCTAGACTCTCAGCAAGACTCCCTGTAGTCTACTCTCCAACCATCAGCTGTCTCCTATGGCTGTCCTTCCCTCATCCATTCTGAGAGCCTGATGGTGTGGAGTGTGGCTTACAGCTGCTCTGGGACCCAGGTTCAAATGTTGAGCCCGTCCCTACAAATGCATCCCTGGAAGCACTTTTTCTATAATTGTGGTGGCAGGCTTTGGACTGAGGAGGTCATTCACCATTTATTGTGGAAGGCCACTCTGCAATGCATATCCTGTGTTTTGCTTGTAGGCTCCAACTGGCTCTGATTCTCTCAGTTCCTAGCTGGTGCTCTTTTCCTTGTGGAAAACTCTACAGTTGTCCCTGAATAGTGTTTTATGGATTGGAATCTTCAGAACAGAATTTAGGGGGCTGGGGATTTAGCTCAGCGGCACAGCACCTGCTTGGCAAGTGCAAGGTCATGAGTTTGATTCCTGTACCGGAAAAAAAACAAACAAACAAAAAAAAGAAAAGTATTTAGATATTGTGGCCACATTGTATTTGGTTAATCCATCTCTTAGGTCTCTTTCCTTTTATGATAGATTCTCTTCCTATATGTATTTCTTGTTTATGCTTTCTGAATCTCTCCTACATCGTTTCTCCTGTTCTTGTGCATGTTGGATCTTCCAGATCATTCTTCTCTTGCCTCAGCTTCTATGATGTAATTCTTCCTCTAGCCAGCCATATTGAATCACATATTCCAGACTATTATGTTGTCCACTATTGGATCTGTCTTTTGGGTGGCACTTCTGTTGTCTCATGCAGAGGGTAAATAAAACAGATACAGGTCCAAGGTGGCAGTGGTTTAGCCAAGGCATGGAACCCACAGTAGTGGAGTTGGTTGAGGACCAGCACACAGATCTAAGTGTTCCACTGAGACTGTAGCTCTGAGATTTCCTCTATAGCACTTTGATGTAACCCTATTGAGACTTCTTCAGCACTGTCTTAATTTCTGGTATTTTATGTTTCTCCAGGTTTGTCTTATATTTGATTGTCTCAGGCCTAGACTCAGTTATTCTGTCAAAGTTTCTTTTCTTAGAAAACAACATTAAAATTCAATATTGTGGAATGGAGTGTACTCATTGCTACAACGGTATGATTATTTCTGGCCCCTCTAGCTGTAAAGAGAAAAGACTATATATGTGCCAGCTAAAATATACATATATGCACTGTGTCTATATAAAGTTAAATTGGAATCTGTACTAATGTCTCTAAGTCCATTCCAGTACTGGTTATTTATTCTAGCTTTTTCCCCTTGCTTATAGGTAGCTTATTTTTCCAGTGGTTAAACTTCTGAGTCCCAACATACACCATGTATTTCTTTGATTCCACTACACATTAATAGTGGTTTCAAAATTGTTCATCAATGCCTCAGGACATAAATCTTTATTTAAAAATGTGCAATTTTTTTTTTTTTTTGGTTTTTGGTTTTTGGTTTTTCTGTCCAGTACTGGGAACCGAACTCACAACCTTGCGCTTGCCAGGCAGGCGTTTTGCCACTGAGCTAAATCCCCAGCCCCCAAAAATGTGCAATGTTTGTGTGCGATTCTTTTGCCTTTTACACTACGTATGCACTTGTTTCCAAAGATATCTAAGTCACCACACAGCAATCCCAACCTCACTCTCTTCAATAAATTTATCTCACACACTTATAATACAGACCCTCATGTAACAGTATCACATCTTGTGTGGATTCCCAGAACATCTGAAGTGATTTTTAAATTTGCAAAAATTAAGGTCCATTCTTTATGCTATAAAATTCTATGGGATTTATACAATGAATGTTGTCATACATCCACAAATATAGTATTATTTAGAATAGTTTCATCACTCTGAACATTCCTTGTGTTTAACTATTCAAGGCTCCTCTTTCCCAAATACCTGGTAGAAAGCCCTGATCTGTTTGCTATCTCTGTATCTCTGCCTTTTGCATATTATCATATAAATAAAATCATTCTGTGTGTTTTTGAAACAGGTTTGGACTTAATTTTTTAATTTTTTATATTAAAGAGAAAGATGAAAAAAATAAAAACAAGGTTAGAATTTCAAAACAGGATTATAACAAAATTAACAGTGGTTAATGTAATGCATGTTATTGTCTTCAAAAAAGTTGGTGAAACTACAAGATGCAAGCATGCTAAATTAATCAACGAATATAAGCACAAATATAAGTCCATTTTCAATGGACTAAAACAAATTAAAAGTATGATTAGGTAGCTATCTTGTGTGCATGTGTGTCTATATATATATATATATATATATATATATATATATATATATATATATACCCTTCCTTCTTTTCTCCTTCCCCCATCCCAGTTGTTCTTTCCTTTTGAGCAGTTTCTTTCCCTTTCTCAATATCTATTGCAGATTCTGTACCTATTTACTATTTTAGTTTCTTACACTAGGGAAATGAGACAATGTCTACAAATGTGAGTTTGACTTATTTCACTTATGAGTATGTTCTCTGGTTGCATCCATTTACCTATAAAATCCTTGAGTTTATCTATCTTTATAATTGAGTGTTACTCCATTATATGAAACACATCATTTTTTACCCATTCCCTGTTGATGAGCATTTGGGTTGTTTTCATGATTTAGTTATTACAAACTGTGCACTATAAACACAGGTGCACATATATTGCTGTGATATGATGGTTTTAATTCTTCTGGGAAAATATTTAGCAGAATAGCTGGGCCAAATGGGACCTCTAGTTCTAATGTTTTGAGGAAACTCTACACTGATTTCCAACAGTTGTACTAATCTACACACCACCAACAATCCAGAAGTGTTCCTTTTTCCCAAGAGCCCCACCAACATTTGCCATTGGTTGATTTGTTGATGCTGATCATTCTTTTGTGGTGAGATGGAATCTTGTTGTTTTGTTCTGCATTTCTCAGATGTTCACTGGAAAGATAGCCTCTTCAACAAATGGTGCTGGAAAAAGTTGCTTTCCACATGCCAAAGACTAACACTAGACCCATGTCTATCAACATGTAGTAAGACAAAGTCAAAATGAATCAAAGATCTAAATATAAAAACAGAACACTAAATTTATTGGAGGAGAAAGTAGGTACAAATCTAGATGACATAGGTGTAGGCAGAGAGTTCATGAACAAAAACCAAACTGCAAAAGAAGTACTTCAAAGAATCAACAACTTAGATTTCATCGTATTAAGAAGTTTCTGCCCATCAAAAGAAATCATAAAAAGAAATCTCGCAGAGTGGGAAAAACTTTAGCCAACAGTCTCTCAGACAAAGGCCTTCTATGTAAGAACATACAAAGAATTGAAAAAAATCAGATCCCCCAAATTCAACGGCCCAATGGGAAAATGGACATCAGAGATGAATACATACTATTCAAATGAAGAAATACAAATGTCAAATAAATATATGAAAAATATTCTATTTAAATTTTTATAACCTTTTATTTTGCATACTCACCATCATGAGTTAAAGATTCATGTTTGTCTTTGGTCACTCATTATTTTAATCACTGAATGGTATTCCACCATTTGGTTATGCCAATTTTGCTTATCCATTTTCTTTCTGAAGGAAATTTAGGATAATTCAAGCTTTAATAATTATGAATAAAGCCACTATAAACATTCACATGCAGCTGTTTGTGTGGACATACATTTTTAAAAAGGTTAGCTAAATACAGAGAGCCTGATTACTGAATGATTTGGTAAAACTATTTTTAGTAGGACGAGAAATTGTCAAACTGCCCTCCCAAAGTAGCTGTATCCCTATTACATTTTATTAAAAAGCCCTGATCTGTACATTTTGCATTTGCACATGAATTTCATAATCATGAAAATGGACTCATTAATAACTGTAGACTGAATAAAGCACACCTCAGGCTTGACCCTTGGGACATTCATCACAGAATGGCGTCAACACTTGCAATCCTAGTTCCTCCTCTCAAACATCAGCTTTTGAGGTTGAGGGAATTGGAACTGCAGCCAAATGGTGGGGAATGGCTTGGTGCATTTTTACAAAAAGAAAATTACTAGAGTCCCAGGATACATATATTGCCAGCTTCTGTGGAAGTCGAACAATGTGTATTAAGGAAGGGGCTTGATAGTTCCCATTCTGCATTAAAGCACTTAAAATAGCAGTTTTTTGTCACATAGAATCTGTTCTGCTAGCCCTCATCTCAGGGGGAGAAAGAAAACAGGCATTTCTCAGGTGTGAATCTGAGATCTAAGAAAGGGGAAGACTACTGGGGCTCTGATCGTGATCACTCAGAGTATGTTGCTTTGGTGTGATTAGGTTGGAACTGAAGGAGATTGGGCTACAGAAACAGCTGTTCCCTCTGAACTTGTCCCCCCATTTTTTTTCTCCCCTGTACAGGTCATAGAAACTAGAATTTTTCCCTCCCAAAATGAGTCAAAACACTCCTCAAAATCACATTCTCTGACCTCTTACTTTTTCCACTGAGGATATTCATGTGACAGATGTCTTGTCCTATACCCTGAAGAAGGAACGTCAGAAGCACAAAGAATAATCTTAATAGACTAATAAATTCTTCCTGGTTTGTTATAATTAGATCAAACCTGTTTTTGGATACCCATGTTTCTCTGTAACTATCCACCTTCTTTCATCGGTCTTAGCATAAAAACACCAAGTTCTCCCTGGACCACTGCTTCTTCATTTCTGAATGTTCCTATGTCACATAAAACTCCTTCTAAATAAATCTGTATGCTCTTCTCCAGTGCAATATTTGACATATTTATCAACAATTTTTCTTTTCAAGACTGAAAATTTATTTTACGAAATGGAGACCACACTATTTAAATTATTTTTACTATATTTTTTAAACATTAAATTTTCTTGAAAACATTTATGCATTAAATTAAAATAGTTTTACTATTTTAATATATACATCTATGTTAATTTTGTATGGAGAAAATTTACAATATTCAAAGTAAGTAATTTTATCAGTTCACAGCTATGCAAAGTATAAAATGAAACTTCTGAAATTGATATCAACAATATTGTGCACCAGGAGATTCTAAAGTTCTTATCCCAAAAGCAACACTGATTTTGACAATATTCCACAGATAGAAATGCTTCTGTGTGCACCTAGGAATCCAGTAGAGAGAGTTTAGCACTCATCTAGAGGAAAAAAAAATCAAGAAAAGGCTCGTGGAGGAGGATAACAACATTTTGACTTTAAACATATCACTTCTACCCCAAGACCGCACAACTCACTGCCAAGATATATTTTCCAGTCCGGTGATTTACCCTAGGGAGCGTGGAGAAAGCACCCAGTTTTCCATCATTACAGGTTGTTGCTGAAGAGGTCCACTAATGCCTTCCTCCACTCAGATTACTGCAGAAATGGACACAGCTGAATAGTCTGTGGGGAGCGAGGAGCAGGGAAATGAGGTGAAGGTTTATAGGAACCACACTGTGAATCTTAGAAGCCAAAAATGCTATTAGCAGAAGTTATCCAGCAGGATGGTTCACCTCTAGGCTTCAAACTCAACTGGCTGATATCCCAGTGCCCACACTATTTGTCCCTTTCAACCAAGAACACCATTGGCAAAGCTGTCTTCCAAAAATTTCTATCTTTATTTTTATTAGTACATTTTTGCCATACACAATGATGAAATTTATCATAGGGAATTTGTACCTCTACATAGTATATGTTTAATTCTTTTTTATCTAGTTCCTCTCCCTTCAACCCTTCTTTATCCTACCTCACCATTTACAAAATCTGCTTCCATTTTTCCCTCCCTTCTCTCTTTGTTTAAAAATCCTTTTTCCTTTTCGTCCTTTTCCCCTCTTCCCTCCTTTATTCCCCTTCCTTTTTGGATAAGTCCTGCTACTATCCTCCATTTTTCTCCTTATTTACACTCTGGGTTACTCCCCAAGAGAAACAATGCAATATTAAAACTTTAGGTCAGACATCTAACATAAGATTATCAGCTCGTGATGCATCCATTTATCAAACAGAAGTCTCAAACTTATCCTTTTTGTGGCATAGTAGTTCCCTACTGTATATAATTACCACATTTTCCTTTCCGTCCATCTGTTGTTGGACATATGAGCTGTTTCCAAGATTTAGCAAGTATAAATTGTACTGCTGCAGTCATGGATATGCATGTATTACTGTGGTATGATGCTTTTACATGTTTTAAGAAGAGAAGTCAGAGGGGAACATCTGGGTAAAATGGAAATTCTAGTTTTAGTTTCTTGAGGACTCATCATACTGATTTCCATAGGCCAATTTACACTCCCAGTAACAATGGAGAAGGGTGACCTTTTTCCTCACAGCCTTGGCTTATGACAGTCATTTGTTCTGAAGTGAGATGGAATCCCAGTGTTGTTTTAATTTGCACTTCTGAATTATCAGTCACGTTGACCAATTTTTAAAAAAATATTTATTTGCTGTTTGTACTTTTGAGAAGTGTTTGTTCATTTCAGATGCCCAATGTTCAATTGAATCATTAAATTTAGGGGGTCTAGTATTTTAGATTTTTTATATTTCCTAGATATTAGTATTGTGTCTAAAGAGTAGTTAGCAAAAGATTTTTCCCATTGTGTGGGTTGTCTCTCCACTCTTTTGGTGGTTTTTTTGCTGTGAAAAAACTTTTAAATTTGATGTGATCCCACTTGCTGAGTCTTTATAATATTTCCCGTGTAAACGGTTTTTATTTTTTCATAAACTCTTTGCCTACATCCATGTCTCCAAGAGTTTTATTTATTCTATTAGCCAACAGATTATGTTTCTGTTTTAACAGTGAGATATTTGACACATTTTGATTTTAGTTTAGTGTATTGTGAGAGATATAAGTCTGGATTCAATCTTTGGCATGTGGAAAGATAGTTTTCCTAGTACCATTTATTAAAGAGGCTATCATTCTAGTGAAGGGGTTTGCTCCTTTGTCAAAGATAAAGTAGCTGAGTGTGTTTTGAGAGTTTTTTTGCATTTTCAATTCTATTCCACTGAGCCTCAACTCTGTTTTTTCTTTGCTAAAGTCATTCTGCTTTTATCACTGTATCTTTGTTGTGTAAATTCAAATCAGGAATCATGGTTCCCCTCTGCCTTGTCCTTGCTGCCCAGATTGCTTTTGCTATTGTAGGTCTCTTCTGGCCTCATGTGAATTTTAAAATAGTTTTCCCTGATCCTTTGAGGAATGCTATTGGTATTTTGATTAAGATTGTGTCAAATCTATATAAAAGTTTTGGAAGTATAGCTGTTTTCACTACATTGGTTCTGCCTATCCAACAATAAGGGATATTTTGCCATTTCCTGATATCTTCTTTGATCTTCTTTTTCACAGTACTGTATTTTTCAATATAGAAGTCTTCATCTTCCTAGGTTAGACAGATTCATAATCATTTTTATGTTATTGTGAAAGGTGTTATTTCTCCAATTTCTCTTTCCGTGAGTTTGTAATTCCTATATACGAATGCAATTGATGTTTGATAGTTGACTTTCTATCCTACTATGCACTGAATTTACTTATTAATTTTTACATGAATTTCAGGGAATATTTAACACCAATGTTCCTTAAACATTTTAACACATTTGAGAGTAGAGGAGTTCTTCCAAAACAATTCTCAGAAACTAACATTATCCCCATCCCAAAACTAGACAAACTCAAATCAGAAAAGAGAACTATATACAAGTGTCTATAATGAACGTAGACACAAAAATCCTTGAAAAGATATTGGAAAACAGAATACAACAAATCATCGAAAGATCATACACAGTGACCAAGCAGACTTTACCTCAGGGATGGAAGGATGATTCAACACATGGAAATCAATGAATGTAGTTCATTACACAAACAGAAGTAAAGAAGAAAAATCACATAATCATCTTAATAGATGCATAAAAAGCTTTTCACAAAATCTAACATGTATTTATGATAAAAGAAATCATTGAAGAAAATACATAAATCTCTCTCTCAACATGACAAAAAGCCAATTGTGCACAAACCACTGCCTAGATCATATTAAATTGGGAAGAGCTGAAAGTCTTCCCTCTAAGATCAGAAACAAGAAAGGAATAGACACTTTTCAGAAGAAGTACAAATGACCATTAAATACATGAAGAAATTGCTCATTATTACTGGTCATCAGAGACATGCCAATAAAAACTACACTGTTATAGCATATTACCCCAGAAGAAATGGCTATCATCCAAAAAATCTAATGATAGTAAATGCTGGTGAATGTTGGGGGAAAAGGAACTCTATTACATTGTTGGACGAATTTAAACTAGTACAACCACTATGTAAATCAAAGTGAACATTCCTCAAAAAACTAAAAGTAGAAATTTCATTTGACCCAGCTATCCCCCTTGCAGATACCTTCCCAAAAGAGTCCATCATATCACAGGGATCCATGCATACCCATATTTATAGGAGCTAGACCTGGGAGACAGTGCCTATATCTGTCAACAGATGACAGCATAAGGAAAATGTGGTCTGTATACACAGCACTGTACTATGCTGCCATAAAGAAAATCAAACTTGAGACATCCATATGTAAATGGATGAAACTTAAGAGTATAATGTTAAGTGAAATAAGTCAGACATACAAGTACAAATATCCCATACTTTATCACATATATATATATGCATATATATATGTATATATAAAAGAGAGAGAGAGAAGGGGGAGAGAGAATGCAAAGGAGAAGAGAGATAAATAGAAAATAAGGAGAAGTTCAAATGCTTCCTCAAATTACACATGCCATTGTTTTAAAAACATTTTGATATATATGCTAATTTGTTTCATTTATATTAATTTTTGTCTTAGTTCTTTGAAAAGAAGTTTGTGTCATTTTGTGTTTCCTTTTTATAATCTTTCTGGTTTGTGTCTTGTACTGAATAACTACTTTTAAGATAATGACACATAGTGTACTATGTGTGATACTTAGTGTACATGTCTACTATTGTTCTCTTATTATTTGGTCATGAAAATCTGTTTTATTTTAATTTAATTTAATTTTTGGTGTTGGGAATTGAACTCAGGACCTTGCACTTTCCAGATAGGCAGTTTTGCCACTGAGCTATATCCCCGGCCTTGCTTTATTTTTTCATAAAATAAAAATAATAAAAAAGAAGTTAGCCTAAAACAGAAATACCAGTACCATATGATTTCACTCGCATATGGAATCTAAAAAAGTTGTTCACATAGAAATTGAGAATATCATGGTGGTTTACAGAATTTGGGGAGACAGGGACTTGATAGAATTACCAGAGGCTAGGGGAGGGGTCGGAAATATTGATCAATGGATACTGAATTAGAATTAGATAGGAGCCAGAAATTCTGGCGTGCTATTGATCAGATACCAATAATGCACTGTACATTTCAAAATGCTAGAGAAAGGATTTTGAAATTTTTCACTATAAAGTAATGTTTAAGGAGATAAATATGCCTAACCTGGATTAAATGTTACAAAATGTATGTATATGTGGAAAGATGACATGATATGCCACTGATATGTATAATTTCATATTTTGCATATCAGTTAATAAGTTTAAAAGGCAATACTTATATTAACAGAAGAAATAAATTTAAAAGGGTACTATTTATAGAATAAAAGCAAATTTATTGTTGATATCTCATTGGAATAAATTATATTATATGCAGACAAGATCAAAATAAAATTGATGTTTTATTTTATTTTATTTTTTTTTATTTTATTTTAAGGATAAAAGGAGGGAAACATTAACAGACATACAACATTTTACAACATATCA
>NW_004955598.1:358015-359377 GCF_000276665.1 Chinchilla lanigera
TATTGGAAGAGAAAGTAGGTAAAAACCTCGAAGACATAGGGGTAGGCAGAGAGTTCATGAATAAAAACCAAATTGCACGTGAAACACTTGAAAGAAATTGATGTTTTAATGATAATTTATCTAATATACAGTTTGCTCTCCTTAAAAAGTTAAAATAATAAAGTTAAAGAGTAAAAATGATTGGGCAATGAAAGTTGTACTTTTTTGTTAAATTTTCAAGTAATCTGATTGGTTATAGCCAGTTAGGATTCTAATATTGTGCTCACAATTTATTTTACTAATAATTTTTCATCAGTAGTTATTATTAGTGAGTGGAGTGTTGGCAATGAACTCTAATATTAGGATTTTGCAATTGTCACGTAAAATTATTTAATGTATATCTATTTAGAAATCATTTAGAGCTGGGCATGGTGGGGCATGCCTGTAATCCCAGCACTCCGGAGGTTGAGGCAGGAAGATTTCTGTGAGCTGAAGGCCAGCCTGGGCTACATAGTGAGTTCGAGTTCAGCCTGAACTGCATAGCGAGACCCTGTCTCAAAAACAAAACAAAACAAAACAAAAAAAGAACTCATTTAGAATCAGCACAATTGTAGAAGCATAAGCTTTCTGTATTTCTGAAATTGTCACCTTCACTCTTTTTACTTGATATTATGTGTACAAAATTTTCTCTGTTTTATTCAACAATATATGTACTGTTTGTATACTATATGTATATTTACTTTGTATTTAAGTTTTTTTCATTTTTCATTTTTTTATTTTAAAGTGAAAAAAATAAAAATAATAAGTCAGGAAGATTTGTGCTAATATTATTTGGACAAGATATCATGCCTATATCTTGTACTCTGAATAACTACAAGAAAGACAACCATATGCAAAGTATTAATTATTGTAACTGTCCTACTAACCTGATTTGAAACTAACCAAGTTTAAAATTAGATATTCAAAATTGTGGTATAAATGATCTAAGGAATCCAGAAATTTTATTTACGGTACAAGAGTGTGAACCTGACCAGTAAAATGGTAATATATTGTACTGAATACTTTCAGTTACATGTACTCTTTGATCTGCTGCTTTTTTTGATCCAATCTCTTTCTTTTTTTTTGGTTTTTTTTTTTTTTGGTTTTTCTCCAGTATCAGGAACCAAACTCACGACCTTGCGCTTGCCAGGCAGGCGCTTTGCCGCTGAGCTAAATCCCCAGCCCCGATCCAATCTGTTTCTTAAGTTCAGGCTATGAAATAATGAAATTATGATCAAGTAATAATTCTCCTACTCTCATACAGAAGGCCTTAATAATTTATACAGTAAGCATTATATTTTTCAGAAAATATGAACATCATTAATCTTTTTTTTTTTTTTTTTT
>NW_004955598.1:359477-387692 GCF_000276665.1 Chinchilla lanigera
AACTCACGACCTTGCGCTTGCCAGGCAGGCGCTTTTGCCGCTGAGCTAAATCCCCAGCCCCTATGCTTAATATATGTTTAAAAGCATTTTTTTAATTTGTTCTAGTCAGTCAGTATTCATTGATCAAATTCTGTGTTCAGAGTGCTATGAATTATTTCTGCCTTTAAGTGTTCCCCATCTAATTATCACACAACACCTAAAATACACAGAAAAATAAAATGCAATCTAGAGTTGTGGGTGCCAAAAGTGAAAAGAGTACATTCAGACTACATGTTTGAAGAGAACGCAAAGACAGGGGAGATTACAGACATTCACAGAGGAAGAAAAGTACTTTATATTTTACCTTTAAATATAGTTAATTTTACTAGTTCTTTTCATGCAATAAGAACAGTGAGTAGCTCTTCGTTTCTTATTATTTTGAACAAAGAAAGAGTGCAGTAAAACAGAGATCAACCATAGCTCTTATAGCTGAACATGAAGATAAACTAACACACTCAAAAACTCGTTCACATAGAAGAGTATTTTTAAGTAAAATATGAAAGTAAAAAAGTAAAGGTCAAAGAAAGATGAATTGCAAAAAGCTCACCATTGCAGAAAAACTGATCTGATTGTCAAAGTGCTTGGGATTCAGTCTTAGCATCTACTCTTCAGCTATACCACATAGATAAACTGTATCACCTTATGTTTCTTGTTGCCTTATGTGCAAGATATAGTTAGTAGATTTCCTGGCAGTGAACGAGGCTTTCATCGCTAAAATATTATGGTTCAACTGGAGGTCACTGAAGGTTTTATGGGGGAAAGTGAAGTGCAAAGGAGTGGCAAAAACATAGTTTGTATTTTGTAGGAAAGTAAATGTGAAGGCAAAGAGAAAAATTAGTAGAACACTGTAACATGTCATGTCTGAAGAACTGTTAGACATACAGTATTTGTATTAATTTAACATCATGATAATATATGTTTCCTTGAAAATATGTATATGTTCTTTTGTGCTTCGTGTTATTTCAGCAACATAATGATGGTATTTTTGTTTGCTGTCAGTTTCACAACTTTGTATTTCTAAAAAATTTGACATTAATTTTAATTGTGAAATACTTTGTTATCCTTTATGATACTCTAGCCTATTTTCTATGCAACTGATATTCTATTTGAATTTTAGACCATTGTTATTTCATTATTTTCCTACTTTTTTGCAGCCATCTTAGGCTTTTAATTGCAATCAATCCTATTTTTAGTTTCCCTAATGAATTCTTTGAACTGATTTCTTTGTTTTGTTGTTTATTTATTCTAGATAATAAAATACCATGAGTTTTTTAAAGAGCCGAATATATTTATTGAGGGAAAGAAAGTTTCTGTCCAAGATAGGGACAGAAGGGGTCCTGAGTGAATTGCCCAAGACCCTGTGTTTTCTTGGGACTTTTATAGAGCAAAACCACGAAGTGAGGTGGGTCCAGCGTAGGGGGAAAATGGGAAATTGCAAGGTGGGCATGAGGTGGGACAAAACTATCGTTAGCCAATAAGAATTGTTCAGATAAAATTGATTAAATTGGGATGAAATGAGGAAGCGAGTCACGTGGCAAGTGGGCATGAATACAGAACAGGGGTTTTTCCTGTAAGGGGTTGGGTCAGTGACTATTCAAGGTGATTGCTACATATTTAAAGTATCAATCCCTGATGTCCATCCCTAGGGAGGTGTGTGGGTGCATTTGTTTAGTCTTTTGTCTTGAAGTCTGGCTTACAGCAAATACATATCTAGGGTGCTTTTTATTTAAAAATTAATGAATTCTTCATTCCTTGCCATGATTCTATACTGGAAATAAAAGTTTATTTCAGTGGTTCCTTAAGAAAGGTTTATTTTCTGAGTGCATAATCCAGCAAAATTTAAATCTTATATGTTTCATTACCTGGAATTTAGGCTAGGTTTTTACATGGGTAAACAATATATCCTCTGATTTTACAACACAGGAAAACAAGGTATTTTTCTCTGGATAGGATCAGATAGGAAGAGTTTTAGGCTTAGAATGATCTCTGTTGCAATTGCGCAACTCTGCTATTACAGCAAGAAAGCATACATAGACAATACATTTGGTTTTTCTCCGCTATCGGGAACCGAACTCACGACCTTGCGCTTGCCAGGCAGGCACTTTGCCGCTGAGCTAAATCCCCAGCCCCCATAGAAAATACATTTAATGTACTTTGTTTATTTTCAATAAATCCTTATTTATAAAAAGCTAGTAGGCTAAAATTTGTCCACAGTTCAGGTTCAGATTCCTCTACAGTGTCAAATACCTCAGTAATGTCTATGTAAATGTTATTTCCTTTTTTAAGATAAAGTACAAATATTGTACACATTTTTAGAATATAAATCTTAAAATTGTATCATTGATACATCTACAATTTAGCACTCCTCTAGATCAGACACTTGCCAAACACTAAGCCATTGCATTATTTAAAGAATATTTATAGTCAAGATTTTATGAGATAAATAATTTTACTCCCTACATGATTATAACAGCAAATATCACTACCTAGTTTGAGGAGACAACAACAAAAGTATTTGTACATGAGTTGAAAGGCTGAAATTTCATGACTAAATTTTATTTTCGTATTTGCATATATGTACAATCGGGGGAGCCCCTGGATAATTGGTACATGTTCTCATAAGGCTGATCATAGTGGCAAAAACAGAGCTAGTGTCTGTATTTGTGACAGACCATTTTGAGAAAAGGGTAGAAATCCACCTAGATAAGTTAAAGCAAATAAAGAGTTCAGTTAAAAAAAAAAAAGTGAATCTAATGCTCTTCATAGTGCAAAATATGAGTGAGCCTCAGTGGAACAGAAAAATCATCACAGATGTACACTCAATTTTTCTTCCCTTTTATTGCCATGGTTTTCCATTCATGCTTCCTTATTATATTGGTTCTATTGTCCTCTCTGAACTCTTCCCATATCTGAAAAGCTGTTAATGTTTATTCTTTCATAATTTGGCTATGAATATAATTTTTCTCTAGCACTAGTTTCATATCTTATCTTAACAGATCTTTTAGTTCCAGTGCTGAATGTTTTTCACCTACAAATTACTGTCTCTTAATGCAGAATCTGGACAGGCATTCCGAGTGCTTGCTGGCTGTCAGTGGATTGCTTAGCTTACAGTCAATTCTTCCCTATGCAAAACAGTGACAGAAAGGGGAGGGTCATATGACCTAACGCTAAAATATGAGGCCCTCTCAGCTGAAATATATTATTTCCAGTAGGAACTGAGGGGAATGAAGGAAAATAGACTAATTTTCCTGCTTCATCTGGAGAAATAAGATTTCTACTAATTGGGGAGTTATTATTATTGGAATTAATACCAAGAACTCTTTAAATAGTAGAAATCACTGTTCTGGGTAGATCATTAAATGTTCTCAGAATAATCATACACCTAAGGGACAAGAAGGAGGAGGAGAAGTGATTAGTACAGGTGTTAGCACAAGCAGGTTTTTTTCTGATAAGATACAGCAATAATGGTGCGGAAGTGACATAGGGAAAGAATGCATTATGAACTGTGAAGAAACAAGTTGCATATAAGTACTGTACTTGAAAACTTTAAGAGGGAGAGGTACCTTTGAAGAGATCTGACTCCATCTAAACAATCTCCCAGCCATAACACAGAGGTTTCAGTGTTCAGGGCTTTTGCACTGATGCTCTTATTTCTCCCAAATGCTTTTCTCAACTCACTCAACAACAATACCTAGTAAAATCACTAGTCTCTTCTAAAAAGCTTCCTGAAAAACTGTTAGGATTTCAATTGCCCACATTCTCAAACCACACTGTTCATACACATCTAAGATCAGTTATTACACTGTACTTTAGTTGCATATTCACAAGTACAAATTGGTCAGGAGAGTGGAAGCTTGTGGGTAAGGAATATTTTATTTATCATGTAATAATTTTAAAGGCACAGAGTATCTAATTGAATTCAACTAACATTCAGCGGGCTAAAGATGGAAATAACTACTCTCTGTAGATAAACAGTTATTGGCATTAATGACTGTGATGGTGCTAGAGCCAACTTCTTAGTCTAGAATAGATTGCTGGAGGTGCAATTCCACATGCTATATTGAGACACTTGTAAAAGAGCCCAGGAATACCTTGAGGGGTCATAGAAAAACCGTGGCTCAGGGTGGGGTTCAGAGAAAAAGAGAGTTTTGAGAAAGGCAAGTGATAAAAGGGCTCATGTTGAATGATAGAATGGCACTTTGGTATTCAAAATTAGAGAAAAGGGAGAAGGCTGAGGGATGTTCACCAGAAGCAGCACTTACTTTTCTGCTCTTAGGATTTTCAAAAAATTGACTTTGGACCAGATCTTGGCCAGTGGCTAGGGATATAATTAAGATGAGGCCCCCCTCATTTAAGGGTAATATTGGTGTATGACCTAGACCTGTTGGATCCTTTTGTCCATTCGTTGGACTTTTTTTTTTTTTTCATTTCTACCAGCTACTTCCTGCAGCACTCCTGAACAGACATCTTTTGGTGTTTTGGTGCCACTTCACCCTCCTAAGCTCAAGTGGCAGTTTACATTCTCTTGGATCATCCAGTGGTCTGACGATTTCTGAAGTATAACATACGCACTAAAATCACCTCATGTTTTAAGAACAAAGGAAGCACTACAAGACTTCACCTGAGATTGCATCCTTGCTTGGTTTCTTTCTTTTCCTTGACATGTTCTCCCTACTCCCTTGCGTTTTTTACCCAGAAACTGTTCCTTTAAAAAATAGTTAAAATTAGTCTTTATCTTGATAACAGTTTCTGGTATAGCTCAATTTTAGATTCCTTCCCAGGAAAAGAAAATAACTCAAACTAAAGTATTGTGGTAGCTAGAGATTATAGCCAGGGAAAAAAGACAACCAACAACAATTCAAATTTGGACATAAAAAAGACATCAGAGGTTATAGAGACTTTCTATACAACAAGGAGATAAACTGGTGACTCACAGGAATAAAATCTTGGGTAATTTCTGCATGCTGTATCTCCAAATGAAGTCATTAAAGCAGATCATTTTGACTTGAACCTGTATTTTCAAATTCCAGCTACAACTATAGCAATTGAGAGAAAGGCAAATTGACTGACGATGACAGAAAGGTGAAGCTATTACTAACACTGAATTAACAGAATATTTTAATGCTGATAATAATTACCAGAATCAGAATAAAGATAACAATGAAATACTGCTTTTCAAATCCCATGACCATTTCTTACTTTCTTATGATTTATTTTTTATCATAAGTCAATGCTCATTTTCTCTTATTCTTGATATCTTTTAAAAACCATTGGTTTTGAAGCCTCATCTCTCTGATTTAGTTTTTCAATAGCTTTGTCTACCTCCTCCTTCCCTTCAAATACATATGTCCAGCACATCCTATGTTTTAGATCTCTTTCTCTTCATGCTTTGTTTTGGAGCAATTTTTACAATGCTTCCGATTTCCTTTCTGTTTAATAGGCTAATATCTCTTCTGTTTATATTTCTAAATGCACTTTGTTCTTAATGCCAGAAATATAAAGATTGTTTATTTGCAACTCCAATCTGATAAAAACCAAAATCCCATACTTAACAGATTGAATATTAACTTAGTTTTTAGATTTTCTTCTTGGGTTCCATCTTCCTGTTCATTGAATTCAGCATTGTCCACTGTCAATCATGTCAGAATGTTCAGAGGAATTCTAGATTTCTCCATCTCTTTCAGTGTCACAGGGACGCTGGTCAGTTTTCCCTCTTATAATACCTGTCAAACCCTCTCCCTGTCTCCATAACCACCACACTGGTTATCAATCAAGTACCCCAGAGAACAAGGATACCCAATAGGAGTATAATGTGAGCCACATTCATAATTTAAAAATTTCTAGTATCTGTATTAAGCCAATTAAATGGATAAATGAAATTAATTTTGATATATTTAATCAAATACATCCAAATATTACTATTTCCAAAATGTGATCTATATCAAACACTATTAATAAGACATTTTACATTTCTTACCTTCATTTTGTCAGCATCCACTGCCTTGTTACAATGAAAACTTATACTATCTTTCACTCGTCACATACAGGTGGCAGCTACCACAGGGACAGCATTTGTTCTTATACCTTCCTACCCCTTGTTTCTAATCTCTTTTTAAACCATTATTCATATTACCTTTGAATTATTACTAATTATTGTGTCTCTGTGCACTTCCTCAAATGTTTTTGCTGTTATACCTCTCTAGGGTTATTTTTTCCTCCTTTTTTGTGTTCCTAAAGAACTTCTACTTAACCTTCTCACTTAATTTTCTATTTTGGGAAGCCTTCCATGAACACCTGCACTCCCATATGAACCAGGTGTTCATTCTGTTTCTCTACAGTAATGTGAGCATTATTGAAAGTCCATTTCTGATACTACAGAAAATATGCTTTTGCATTTGTCTCTTATTTAGATTTTGAAGTTCTTGAGGGCTGAGATAGTGCCTTATTTATCTTAGTACTCCTAGGATACACAATAGGAGACCAGTAAGTCCTTGCAGAATAGAGAAAATATTAAGCATCTTCTACCAAGGAACACTTCATGAATTATGAAATCACAGGATGGACAGGTAGCATGTTATATAGATGATCTCTAACTTAATGATAGTTTGACTTACACTTTTTCAACTTTCTGATGGTTCAAAGCAATATACCTTCGGTAGAAGTTAAATCTTAGAAATTTAACCTGTTCCCAGTCTAGTGATACTCTCTGACGATAGCTGGCAGCAACGAGGAACATCACCCAGTCAGCCATGTGATCATGGCACTAAAGCAACCCATACTATGTTGCTAAGCTATGTTTTGCCAGGCTCCATATATTAAATGCCTTTTCCACTTATGATATTTTTAATTTTGGTGGCGTTTTCTTGGGACAGAAACCCATCATGAGCTGAGGAGGATCTACATACCAGGCTCTCGATTGTGTATTGCACAGTGCTTGTACATTTACAGGGCATAAAGTACATCACAAACAATTTAAATGAGAATAGATATGAAAGAACGATCATTATCTTCTCTTTGGAGCAGCACAGAGACCTCATCTTCTGCACAATGTGCTACACATACTCCATAGAGCACATGCATGCAGTTACCAATTAGGGTACATGTACACACAGCTACATTCTATTCATATCATACTCAGGGCATTCCCTGACATGATTTCTTCTGCAGGCCACTAGCTGTTGAAGATGTAATAGCTACCACTCGACCTGTCTCCGCATCTGATGTAGTCACCTAAGAAGAAGTAGAAGAGTAGGAGTGTCAATAGTGACATGGAGACCTAATCTCAGGAATATGTGAACAGGAAAGAGAGGATTCCAGTGAGATATTCCCCCATCTAGGTCTACCCATTTTAAAAATATCATACAACAGCTGTAAAGTCTAGATTGTTTGAGTACAGATAAAGATTTGGGCATCATAGATATTATTTTCATGAAAAATGTACCTATTGCTAGAAAATTATACTATAATACTCAGCAACAAAGTTTCCATGTCAGTGTTTATTTTGTTTGAAGAACTGAGCATAAATTATGAATTCAGAGGTGGGATATTTCACACAGTCCCTCATACCTACTTTTACATCTCTCAGCACTACTGACAGAAACCTCTTTTCTTCTTTCCTAATCTGAAAAACCCTGGCTATTCTGAGATGTGGAAACATTCTCATGTGTCCTAAATTTTGAGATATTGATGAAATATGCATCTATTCAATGAAAATATTACCCAGAAACAATCGTGTGATGTTCACAGGATGTAGTGTACCTGGAGAAGACACACCCAGACTCTGTAGGCTATCTTCCTAAACTTGACTTTATATATTTTTGGTTGTGTTACTGCATATCTGCGACTGAATATTGAACTAAGCTTTGCTGATAGCATTCTAAAATAAATGAAATATTGTGTTATGTTTTGTTTTGTTATTTTTTCTCCTATCAGCAGGCAGACACTCTTCTGGTCTCATTGACTGCTATACTGGTAGAGATGCTAATGATCTAAATCCAACAGATGCTTCCAAGCACAGCACAAGTTGAAATATGCAACCAACAGAAATAAAAAAATGTGGATTGTTTGACATACACATAGAAACCTCTTCCTATAATTAGAGACAATTACCAATGGTGGGAGATCAAAAGCATCATTTTGGGGACCTTGAGGAGCTAAATATAAACTGCAAACAGACACCAGCAGGTACACTAAATTTATAAGATGCAGGATTTCTTGTGAGAAGCTGCTAAGTCATTTTTATAGTTACTTGCCTTCTTAGCATTTCATGTATAATTTTCGAAGTACACTTTAAATAAATCTTTTGTTACATACGGATTCCAGCAGCATAATTTATTTTTCTTGGGTAGACACCCATTCCCTGCAGTCAAGAAAAGAACCACTGTGCACTTCTACAAAATGAAAACAAATTTTCTCTATGCATGTTTCTATTGGATTGTTTTACATGAGATTCGAAGTTAATTAAACAAAATTTACATGTCAGAATCACAGTGGAAAAATTAAATCCAAATAAGGGTGGAGTACAACCTCTTTTCCTACTTCTGTTCAAAGTTCATTCTATTTTAATTAGGTTTTCTGATTTTTAGGTATTTTAATTTTGTTAGCTCCACTTTACAATTTTATATCCACTACCTAAAGCTCGTACAGTACTTATACTGACAAAATTTTAATAACTTAGGCTTCAGGTATAAGAGATACCTGCAAATAGAAATCTTTGCTCACAAATACATATTTTTATTTTCTCTTCTTGATAGAGTATGGTGCGCTTTCTAAATTCGTTTACTTAATGTCCATAGCAAGGCAGAAGTGATTGTTTTCAGAACAGTCAGGCTCCTTTCCAGAAACGCTCCTTAATGGCCATAATCTGCATAGAAAAATATCCATTTCTTAAAAAAAATGGATTCCTCAATAAAGGGAGAAGTTGGTATTAGGTAGGCAATTGACACATCTCTGAAGTTTTTTTTTTTCTTTACTTTTGGTAAGCAAAACTTTGTAGAGTAAACAAAGACCTATTTGTATGGCTCTGTCTTCTTCCTCTCCAATCCCAACATCTTTTACCTATTTAAAGACTTACTGAAAGGCCAAATCACATATCAACTATTTGGGATAAATCCACTTGGTCCCCACAGGTGTAGGGGTTTATAGTCTCATCTGTCTTCCTAAAATGCGTTGAATAGAACTTTACTATAAAACTTTACTATAAAATAGAACTTTACTATAAAACATAAAACAGATGTGTACTTGTATTGTTTTCACTGCATATCCATTCCTACCACTGGATATTAGGGTGCTTAAGCTAATTCTGACTTATGTCGGTATCCATACAGGTCTTTCACAACTCTTGTACACAATTCAGATAATGTTCCATAATCACATGATGATACTAAGAATTAAAAATTTGTCTTCAAGTAGGGATCAGCAAAACTGGCCAAGTGACAGATCACCTGTTTTTGTAAATAAAAAGAACACACTCTTAATTTATGCATTATTTTGAACAGAAACTGCATCATCTGCAACCTTAAAATATTTACTATTTTGTCTTTTATCAGAAACGTTTACTGATCCTTAGTTTAGAGCAATATGTACTAGTCCAATTATGAAAATGTATAATATATAGCTGGCAGTACAATGCACCAACTAATTCTAAGTACTATTTATTGGACAAAGTAGTAAGTTAATAAGCAACACATAGTGATGGTCACTTTTATGTGTAAATTTGGCTGGGACATAGTCTCTGGTCATTGTATAAATCTAATATCCAGGTAGGTGGTCCTGTGTAGTTATTTTCTAAAGGTAAAGTGCATAACCAGTTCAGAGGAAGTAAAAGAGATTAGAGGCAATCATCTAAGCAAGGCTTATTTAATCTGTTGAAAGGCCTTATAAGAAATACCTAAGTGTAAAAGGTGAATAAGCGTCTAACCTGCTTTTCCTGCCAGCCTACCCTACAGATTTCAGATTTCCCTCACCAGCCCTCTGAACTGCATGAACCAATGGATTGCAGTAAGTTCCTTAATATATGTCTCCTTCTGATTGTGTTATTTTTGTTGAATTCTGACTGATCCTTGTATCTTTGTGACCTCAAGAAGTTAAAGCTCACTTTAATAAAGGAGTTTATTTTCCATTGCAGGAAGAATGTATTAAAACATGTCAAAACCTATTTAGAGGAAAGTTAAGAAGTATTACTATCATGATTTTTCCCTGACCTGCTAAAAGTAGAATGGTATTAAGATATTTTTTACAAGGTTACATTTTCAATCCATCATTCAATTCTTTTTAAAATTTACATATTTTTTTATCAATACACGTTTGCAGTACATAATGAGGACATGCATCAATTCCTTTTGTTTAAATACTGGCAAAGCTAACTTAATATTAGCCATGAATTATTTACTGGTCAATATCCAATGTTTACTTCTGGGACATTCAAATATATACTATCTTTCTTCCGAGAGGAAGGTTTACTAATTTATTAATATTGCCTCATGTTTAGTTGGGTTGGGAAACAAACCAATTAAAAATGGGAACACCAAAACTAAATTTTTAGTTTGTGTAATTTTTGGTTTGGATATATCAGTATTTTATTGTCTTTCACATGAAAGGAAAGACTGCTGTTTTGACTTTGGTTCTCAAATTACCTTCCTTTATTGTTGAGGGCAAAGGTCTGAAACACTGATCTTAAGGGTGTTCTGCTTTGCAAATAAGTTCCACTCATCCTCTGACCCTCCACTGAATTCAATATTTGTAGACTTTACAGTTCATTCGTGCCAGAAACCAAAATTTAACATTGTAGAAATGATAGCATTATAACAAAGATCAATAGAGTAGTTGAAGTGACTGATTTGGAAGAGAAACATTATTATTTATTTTTAATGGGAAACTAAATTTGAAATTATGGCTATATTTTAAAAGAATTATAACTATTCAATTGAAAACTGCATACATCATTCTGAACTTCACGTAACAGGTAGTACTAGATGACAGATTTCTAGTGATCTCAGGTTGATTTCTAAAATCATCTTCTGTATGAGTGGCTTTTTGCCTAACATTCCTGAATTTGTGCCTCATTTATGCAAATAAGAATGATGATTTTTTTGGTTTCCATGGTGTTACTTTCAGAGTTAAAGGAAATAATCAGGGAAAGTTGTTTTGATAATTCTAATGCCAAATCTGAAATTATTTTGAAGCACCATATTACAGAGAATTTTGTGAGTAATTTCTGTAAAACAATGTACATCTTACCACAAACATGAATATTTGCTGAGGAGAACAGTATGATAATGGTTCACTTGAACACTATCTTTGAGCTGGTCCATGGAGTTCATCTTTCAATCTCCTCTTCTAATGTGCTAAGTTAATTTAATACACCATTATTTTATAAAGATGTATGGTAGTATAAACAATCTGAAATCAATAAGATAAATGTTGACTATTTGTTTTCCCCAGTATTCTCTGTAGTTTTATACATATATTTACAATCCATGCTACTGTTAATCATCAATGTTTTGCCACTTTTATGCTTTTAGTGGCACTTAAGTATCCTGTCCTGTATAGTATAATAGAGAGTATGGTTATCTCAAAACCAAGGTGACATATAAAAACTCTCCTTGTAGCTTCAGAAACTGAAGATGAACAGGAAAAACAAATGTATCCCATAGGATATAGATACACAGTAACATTTAATTGGATTTTGCTTTGGGAGCAAAAATCATTCCTATTTGGAAGTAAGCAAATGTAAGTGAACATTAAAAATCAAGGTCCTCTTTAAAATGAAATGCATAGTATTAAGCCTAGAGTATATTAAACTTAAATCACTTTGCTTTATCCAAAGTTTTTGCTAGAAGCAACTGGGAAGCCTTTCAAACAAGGTAGATTAAATAACTCACACCACAAAGACTAACAATGAAAACACTTCTTATTATAGCCGTATCGGCTGTAGTCATATTTGCCAGTCTGTATTTTCTTAACACAAACTTCCAAAATTATTGCAATGAATTGAATATACTCTCTGACTTTCAGATCAAATATTTATGTCTTGTATCACTGAAAGTAAAAGAATTTCTATTTAAAAATTCAACCCTGCAGTCAGCATGCCTAGGAATGCACATATACATATATTCATCGAGAATATTTAATGAAAAAACACTAAATAGGAGAAAAACAAGATCAAATATATCTAACCTCATTTAGGAGTGTATTATGATTAGGATTATCAGCTAAGTTTTGTAATTCTAATAATATTGATGAGTTTTTCAAGATCATTTTTTCTTTTGACCAGACAGAGTAATTGTGCAATATATACCAAAAGGTTTAGTCCTCTGAGATTAAAATTTTGATTGTAGTCTATCTTATATTTTCCCCCTGACTTGTCCCATTATTTTAATAATGTAAGATAGGAAACCAAATATTAGGGAAACATTAACTATGGTTTTGAAAAGATAGGAGAAAATTTCATTGTTTACTATTTTCTTGCCCTCACTTTAGAAGTGACCTACGTTGTATTGTTCCTCAATGACATCTACATATTTGACATGATCGTAACTATACTCTACCAAAACATAGATCTGGTGCACTAAAAGGTGCTGACAAAGCTGAGGGAAATGCAATTTCGAATACAGTATCGACAAATAAGTGCAAATTCTTAGGTAATATTACTAACTGAGTCCATTTATTTAGTGCCACTCTATTTGTGCACTTTTAGGTAAATTAAGGAATCTTTTTCAAAGCAGTTCCTAAGGTTTTACAGAGAGTCACATAGGGACATATATTTCGTTCTTCCCTTCTAGGTCCTTCGGAAGTAACAATGCACAGTATAATGTTGAAAACCAGAATTCATTTTTTGTCTGCTTATTCAGAATCTTCCCTAAACTTTTAAGTACTCGGTGAATGATAATAACTTCTAATAGATATTTGGGGATTTTGCAGAATGTAAGACATGACAGCAGCAACTAAAATTCACATTTCCAACATGGTTAGTTGAGGTCTCATGTCAAATGTATAGGAGTTATGCTTAAATTGTGATATCTTAAGAATAAAAGCAATAGCATTTCTATATTGAAACATCAAATAGACATTAAAAAGCTGCAGTGAGTACTACTTCACTTTAGAGAAAAATGCATTTAGCATAACATCAGTGTTAAAGTAATTCAACAGTTTCTTTAAGAACATGACCTATGTATTGGAATTATTAATAAAGGAAAACTTTACCGTGCTAAGTTTTATAAAATTCTCAGCAAGATATAAATTACTGCAATTGTATTTTTTGAAATAAACATTTGATTATCATTTACCCACAACTGCAAAAGGTAAAAATGAGATGCAATATATTTACTAATGATATCATGTCTAAGATTTTCATAGATATCTCCTGTAGATTGTCTCTTTCTTAACTGATTCAATCATTCTGCATTTTTCAGTTTAAAAGGAATAACTGTTTTATAGGGTCCCATGCTTCCTAAAAAGCACAGCAATAGCACTATTATTAGCACAATTTATATATATCAAGGTCACATGCAATAAAAACTTGATTGAAACAGGTTCATGAAGTTTGAGCAGTGACTACATTGATTACTTGATATGTCCGTCCCACAGTCTAATATAAATAATTCTCTTTTTGATTCTTTAAACATTGTCTTAAAACATGAGATCTTTGCTCTAAAGTACTTTCCAAATAATGCAAATATATAAATATAGTGACTTCACACTCTAGAGCTGCACTGTTTCCCACTTTAAATATATTCCTTTCACAAAATGATTAAGAAATCACCCACATGCAAAACTTCAGATAGCACTTTTACCTCCAGAAGATGTCATTTACCAGTCCCCTAATCCTGAAACTTCATTATTAGAATTATGGATGGCTTATTTCTCTTCCTCTATAAAATTCAGTTTTGTTACAGGACATTGTATTGGATGTAAAATAGAAATTTTAGCTCTAGAGATGAGAGAAATGTGAGGTAAGATCCACATCACTGAAAGGTATACTTTGTTAAGTTTATAAAGTTATTACCAGCTGTGTAGTTTTCATATTTTATGGACTGTGAATGGTCTAGTTTAAGGGAACCACTTAAGATAAGCAGCATTTTTGGTGACCGTATCTGACCGCACATGACATTTTAAAGAAATTAATAGCAGTAGCCAATAATTCACATATATTCAATTGTGATAGAATAAGGAGAATTTGCTAATTCAGTGGAACAGGCATATCTTAATACTGAAGGCTACCTTCAATTTAGCTGCTTGTCAGCACTAGGCTTAAATAGACTCTAAAATTATCTATAACCTCAGTTGAATTAAATGAGTAAAAATGCTCAAATAGTTCATATATAATGACCTTAACTTTTCTTTTCTTTAAATATGTATTTATTAACGTAAAAGGAAAGACTGAGATGCAAGATATTTACTGATGATATGCTTAAGAAAATTTTCTCCTTTTGTGTGTTTAATTAAAACAAAATACTTTCCATTAAAAAAATATCTATTTTTCTTGAATCGACTCAGGCATTTTAATAAAGACATAATTAAGTTTGGAGAGTCTCTCACTTTCACAGAGATGGAAAATGTATAATTTAAAATAAATTCTATAGTTATCAAACAAGAAGCTTAATTGAACTGCATTTACTGTGGTTCGCCTTCACAAATAAAAGTTACTTAAGTTAACAGATGGCAAAAAGACTGGAGGTCTTAAACCTAATACAACTCTAATAAACTCAACATAAGGTTCTTATTTCTGTAATATAAAACAACTTAATGCAAATGAGGATGCACAGTAAATATTACTTAGTGCTCATTATGAAGTGTTAACTCTATCATCACAGCATGTGGTTCAGGACCTACAAGCTTAATCTACTCAAGAAACATAGCATGGGTGTGTAAATATGTGCTTCCTCAGAATCTAAAGTGTATTTTATTTGCAAATCCAGTAATTTTAAGTACTTTCCAATTGGTATCTTGCAAATGGAATGATTACGATTAATTACAATTTTCTGTCATAAAAAGGATATTTTATTTTGTCATGGTACTAGAGAAAAGCAGATTAAATTAGTGTGCATCAGTATCAAAGACAGTAAGAAATTTTGTAAAGTATGTTTATGTTTATAAATTTATTTTGCCTCACTAGTCATTACTCTCAATTTGAAAAAACCTTGTATGTTTTGGCTTCAATTTGCATATTATATATTTATTTATAAATTCTAAACAGATTTATTGATTATTGAAGTCAACAAATATTATATCTAATATTTTTAAAAACTTTTAATACTAAATAATATTGAAATAGCTTTCAACTAAATTATTCATTGCTTGGCAATTACATTTATCTGATATCTATGCATGATTAAGTGTGGGAGGGAATAGAGGTAAATAATTTGGGAGAAAGATTTTGTTAAGGTTTCAAACTGTAAAATAAGAAACCCAAGCACATCATATGATTTTTCCTTGCATAAATTTTCCATTGACATAGAGAATATTCAAATTAATTTATATATCATTTCCAGAGTGTTTTTACCTTAGGGCAAGTTTTGACCTCATTTCAATAAAATGATTTAAAAAGGTAAGTCTATTTTATATATTTAGATTTTAAAAAATTAAAATGTATTAACCAAGTAAGAATGCTGTAACATTTCTGTCATCCCTGAAGTGAAGTGAGAAGATAGTCATGGTTTAGATATTCCTTGGACTTGATTGACTTCACGTCCTTCTGACCTCTTTTGGCTAAGGACTTGGCTAATTACATTCATCCATTATTGATGGATGATTCTATTAGTATGGGGAGTGTCAATAGGTAATAGAATTTCTCACACCAGGTATTTTATAAAGGAAAGAGGTTTACTTTAGTTCATGGTTTCAAAGGCCGCAAAGACTGAGAGGATGCCAACAACATGTAGCAAAAGCCTTGTATTACTTTAACTTATGGTGGAAAAGGAAAGGCAAGCAAGCCTGAGTGTAAGAGACAAACATCAGAAGCTAGTGTCACTTTCTAACGGGCATCTTTCATGATTGTTAATCCATTCCCACAAGAATCAGAAAGACTTCCATAAGAATCGTATTAATTCATTCATGAGGGAAGAGCCTTCAGGCCTAAATACACACCATGAGACACCTCCTCACAACACTGCCATATTGGGAATTAAGGTTTCAACACAACAACTTTTTGGAAGCGCATTCAAACCAGACCACCATACACTACCTCTAAGCAAAACTGATCTTACTCTTCCAAGGTTGTTACATCAGAAGTAGTAGTTCTGCCTTCTCCCATTAGTTAATTCCATGATATTCAACTCAAACCATAAGCATATTAAGATAATTCAGAAGAAAAGCTGATCTCCTGTTTGCCTGACTTCACCTCTTATTATGATTAGACAATCAAAAGCATAACGTTAAAGTATTACAGAAAATGACTAACACCATTTGCATGCACTTAGAATTGTTATTTTAAAATACATTTGAACCTAAGAACTTGCCTAACATAATGCTGCTATTTTCCATATAAATACTGTTGTAGCTTGTGTCTAGATATCCTTTCAAAGCCCCATGCAGTCATAGGCTGGGATTTTTCAGAGATGGCTCAATCTAGATAGAGTGTGTGGTTGATTCATAGTGCAATGCTAGGATTAAGGGTGATAGAATTAAGAGTGGTTGATTACTAAATCAACCCACTCATTAGTTGGGCATCACCCTAGTCCTGGTAACCTATGTAAGATAAAAGGTCAGAAAGATGCTATTAAGGCCTCCTTCTTGCTTTGCTACAGTCTCCCTGCCATGAACTATTCTCCTTTGCCAAGATACCCTGCCTTTCAGCCAGCTGATTATGGACTGAAACCTCTACAAACTGCGAGCTAAATAAACCTTCTTTTCCTTAACTTTGAGCACCAGGTATTTTGTCTGAGCAATGAGAAAAGTAACTAATACAAATACAATGAGGGTCTGAGAAACTAAATGAATGGCCAGACTTATGCTCAGATATCCTATTACTACTCATCAACAATGTTTTACCACAATTGGTCGCCTACTCTACTAGTCTGGTCATGTGAGATCAAATGTATTCTAACTGATACAATCACTATCTAAGTATATATATATATATATATATATATATATATATATATACACACACACATGCACAGAGACAGAAAAAAATGACTATGAAGACAAGTGTATCTTGTCAAGACTCAATCAAAATAGCCTAGTATTAAAGATCATTTTAAGTTTAGTTTCCATGTTATCACCATGATCTTATGTATTTGTCTAAGAGGTTGTTCTACCAATCTAAAATTATTGATATGTACTTATTTTATAGCCAACATATGATGCATAAATTATTGATATGTACTTATTTTATAGCCAACATATGATGCATTTTATAGCCAACATATGATGCTTATTTTATAGCCAACATATGATCCAACATATGATGTTATAGCCAACATTGATATGTACTTATTTTATAGCCAACATATGATGCCAACATATCATTCAAAGTGGTAAGTCTTCCAAAGTAAAGCATTTTCTACCAGCAATTTATCTTCATTCACATTTATAGTTTTAAATTCTAGCAGAGAAAAGTGATATAAAATATTGTAATCAGAGATAAAGCATAAAAAGTAAAACCTAAGAAAAGTTATTTAGTTAATCACACCATTTATATAAATATATACATATATATATATAAAATCTTACTTTACTAGAATATCTACTATTTTCTCACTTATGGCAATATATATATTTTCTAATAAAATATTTTTGGCTTTCACTAGTCATTTTGAAAAAGATTTCATAAGAAAATATTTACAAAACAAAATCCAGCAAAATAATATATCAAAAGCAGAGTCAATAGTGATTCTTTAAAAGTTACTTTTCACGCATGCTGTCTGGTCCAAAGAGGACAGGACTGTATATTTACACACGTTCATTTAATCTCAAAACTACTTTCACCTTAGAACCAATCTTTCATCAGTCATTTAATGTATCTAGACCTTATTTTCTTCTGTATTAACACAGTTTCCATGTGGATTATATAATAACAAATATTATTTTAGGTTTCAAAATTCTAAGCTGTTCTTTATTTTCCTTTTTATTAACATGTATTGAAACTGTTTAGGTTAGAAAATGAAAATGGTATGTTAAATATACAGGGCATATGAATTGAAGCGTACTCGCATCTGGCTGTATAGCATTCTTCACCCATATATGAAAATAACACTTGGATTATAGAGGTAGTCAAACCCACAGTTTAGCTCTTGATTGTACTGCATTGAAATATTAAACAGTAGTATATACAGAGTTAATATTATATGACCATCATTAGCTAACATTTAATATGTCTTTAAAACAAAAACCTCTGAGGATAATACAGGTAATCTGCAGTGCCTTTAAGCATACATGGGAGTAAGATAAGCATGAGATTAAATATCATTGTTGTCACTAAAAACTACTATATTTTTAAAAGTTTATTAAATCTCTCTATATTCTGTCACATGTGAAGTGTAGATAATGGACCTGTTTTATATAAATAAAGGGAAATTTCATGTAGTTATTTGTTTTTCACTAAGCAACATAATGAATCAATGGAAGTCAGTGATTCTCAACTACTTTTTATCCTTTCATTTTAAAATATCTATATATATATACAATTCATATACAATAAAGTGAGTACATTAATGAATCTTATTTTTCTATTTAGTACTTTCATAAATAGTATTGTAATGCAATAAATGTCATTGCATTGAGAATATTGTTCAATATCTACACTCAGTAAGCACTCTTTCTGCTTTCTTGAAACACATAGAACTGAATCGTACATCATGATCAAACTACACATATTCTTTTTATTAACAAAGGCTTGAGAAAAGACTACCAATACTTGTTCACAAATGTGAACTTTCATTCTAAGAACATTTTGCATCAAATACTGTGCCAGTCAATGGTCTAGTCTATGTTTGTTTATTGGATACATAGAAATTCCTATCTGATTTTATTCATGAAGATAAAGTACCATTTTTTCAATCCTAGGGTCTGAACCCTAGCCTTCACACTTAATTACATATCTAGTCTGCCTTCCACACTTTTTCTGAGACAGGGTCTTGCTAAATAACTAACACGCCCTGTAGGACTCAGACTTACCACCTTCCAGCCTCAGTATCCCAGAGTGCTGCACTGATAGGCATGTGCCATCACACATGGCTCATATAAAGCTTTTTGTTGGCTACTTTTTTCACTTAGATGTTTTGAAAATCATAGAAGAGGGCTATGTTCCTCCCAGAACTACTTATAATGTTTTATTGGGAAATAACTAAGCTATACCTAGATGACTGGCATTGTTCATTTTAAAGGTATTTTATCTTTGATGTACATAATTTAACAAATTAAAATAAATTACAAAATTTGAATAAAAAATACAGTGACACTGCTCACCCTTCCCCAATTCACCATTCCCTGGTCTCCTCATTCTTCATCTTAAAGGCAAACTCTTTGAATCTTTCTACTGTTGAGTCTGACATGTGTGTATGCTTGCGTGTGTGTACACACACACATACACATGCACATGTATATTCATAGTTACACATAGTATGTATATATGTCTACTTTTATTTACAAGTGTTACTCATCAAGCTTCAGCTTTCATCAGAAACAATGCAGTCATTTAGTTTTAAATCATCCCTTCCCTCTTAAAAAGTGAATAGAGAGAAAATACATATGCAAACATTTGCACATACACACAATTTATGGAGATTTTCACATTTATTACACTGTGTTGATTTCATTTTTCTAGTAAGTGATAGATTAGCTTTTATTATATAATTCCTATGTTTTCCTTTTATAAAGCCTACTATTATTGTCACATAACTTTTGGTTAAATCAGTATTGAGTTAACGTGTTATAATCAGAACTACACATGTACTGCACATGTACTTTCTGGTAACACCACTTAATCATCATCCCATAAATTTCCAGTCTTTCTGGTGTGAGAGCTCCTGTTTCCTTGTGGCCATTTCTTCTCTTCCTTACTTATTGGTTTATGTTGCTGGAGGGTATCTTTGCGTAAATTAGTTTTAAAGAGCACATGGGAGGAATATATTTGAAACTTCTGATTGTATAAAAAATGTCTTTATTTTCCTTGTACATGTCTGACTGATAGTTACATTACATTGCAACACATTTCTCTGGTATCTCTTTTTTGTTCAGTTTTTGTTCCTACGTTACTATTGAAATGTTCAAAGTCATTCTGGGTTCCATTGAGATGTCCAAATCTTTTGCATACGCCATTATTTTTTTCTTTAGGAAATCTTACAAGAACGTTTTGCCAGTGTTCTAAAGTTTCACCAAGAAGAAATTAGAGTGAATCTATTATTTGGAGTGCATCTATCTTCCTATATTATGCTGGGTATTCAGTGGATGATTTCTATTTGAATATTCATACATTTCAATTCTGGGAAATGTTCTTGAAATTTTTTTTCTAATTTTCTCTCAAGTATTTTCTTGGAACTGTCTGCTAATTTTCTACTTTTACTTTTTCTTTACTCTTAGAGATTTACTGACTTTCATCCTCCAAACCTTCCATTAAAGTTTTCATTTATCTAACTATCTAGGTTCAGGCAATGTCCTCAGAAGGGAAAAATCATACCACTTCTTAAATAAAGGTAAATTAATAGAAAAACATGTTAACTAGTTGCGTTGTTGACTAGGTAACATGAAGAAGAAAATGAAAAAAATTTACAGACTAAGTCACTTTCCTGTCACAGGGACAACAGACAGCCAGAATTTAAAGAAGACCTTTACTTTTTCCCATGGTTTGGTTCACAGTATTCTGGCTCCAATTCTGAAAGGACATGGTGAGAGTGCGTGGTAGAAGAAAAGGCTCTCAAGCCAAGGAGATCAAAAAGCAGAGAGTGAAGGGAGGAGCTGGAAGTAAGAATACACTCTTTCATACACTCTTTCATGGAAATGAAATGTTTTATGTATATGTGCGAATTCCCCACAGTGAATATAATCATTTTGTATTACAAAAAAGTACTAACGAAAGTCACAGAGAGAGAGAGAGAGAGAGAGAGAGAGAGAGAGAGAGAATGAATACAACTATTCAGGTTCTACTAATGAGTAGAACCAGTGCTCTGCTGATGAGTATAGCATCCCCATGATCCAATCGCCTTCCAAAATCTCTGCCTCTGAACACATGAGCCTCTGAGTGGCATTCAAATCTAGACCATATAAAGTACAAAGTAGCTACAGCAAGTGGTTATGGCCCACAGGGATAAAAGGAAGAAGGTAATCAGGTTAAAGAAAATATACAAATATTCAAGAGAAGTTTTCTCTGTCCTCTGAGGAGACACTACTCAACTGGTGCAGTGTAGCTGTCTTTGAGTCTTGAAACAGAGGCTCTGTGACCTAGATCTTTGAGTAGAGGATACTAGTGAAGCACTGTAGATGTCTCTGATTCAGGAGGGCATGGGAAGGTTGGGGTGGTAGAAAAATTATGAACTGAATTTAGCTGCTGCTAGTAGAAGAAAATGGTGTCTTGGTGTACAGATGCATTGGTGTGAAGCAAAGGAGGAAGCAAAGTCATTTCTCCTTGATCAAAACTCACTGTGTCCTTCTCAGAGCCCAACAGGGAGGGGATGGCAAGGTGACATAGCTATAAGTGCCTATAGTACAAAAGCAAAATGATCCCAAAGAAATAAGCTAATGATGTATGTTACTGAAAAGTAAGAACAAATCAAACCCAAATTCAGTAGGGGAAATGAAATAATGGAGATAATAGGAAGAATAATAGGAAATAATAGGAAGAATTAATGAAATAGAAACTACAAGAAAGATCCAAAGTATCAATGAATCAAAGATAAATAAGACTGAAGAATTTTATCTCTTGAAAAGATAAACAAAATTGAAAAACTTCCTGCCAAATTTACCAAATAAAGTGGAAAAGAACCAAATTAGTAAAATTATAAATGAAAATGGTGAAATTACAACAAAAACCACTGAAATGTAGCTAACTGTTGAATGTATTTTGAACATTTTTATTGCAATAAATTTGAAAATCTACAAAAAGTGACAAATTCCTGCATATATATGTCATATAAATTGAACTACAAAAATTTAAAAACTTAAACTGCACTACTCTAATGCAGCACTTTGGAAGGTTGAAGAAAGTTCAAATCCACTGTGGGTGCTTAGTCACTTAGTGAGATTCTGTCTTAAAAAAAATAAAAACTACTTGAGATGTAGCTCCATGTGAAGGCCCTGGATTCAATCCCAAATACTGCAAAAATGTAAATTTAATGGGTCAATAACAAGCAATGATACTGAAACAGTAAGAAAACCTCTGTCAACTGAGTAATGTCCTTGGCCAGATGGATTTACTGTTGAATTTTACCAGACATTTAAACAAGAACTAATACTAATGCTAGTAAAACTTTCTATGTAATAGAAATTGGAGGAATGCTTCCAAATTCATCCTGTGCAGCTTCTATTACCCTGGTAGTAAAACCAGATAAGAACTCCACCAAAAAGAAAAAGAAAAAAAAAAGAGAAAAAGAAACTAAAGGCCAATTCCCTTGATAAACATAGATGTGGAAATCCATAATAAGATCTTCATAAACAAGATTGAACAACAACATATCAAAATGATCAGGCCAGAGATGTAGCTCAGTGGTGTGTTCCCTGCCTGGCAAGCTTGAGGTCCTAAGTGCGATTCCTGGTACTCCCACCAAACAAAAGATTGTGTCATACCCAAGTTGATTTCATCCTTTAGATGTAAGGATGGTTTCACTTATGTAAATCAAGTCATGTAATATATCACGTAGTCAAAATCAAAGATATAAACCCATATTCACCTCAGTAGATGCAGTAAAGCCTTTCATAAAATTCAGTATGTCTTCATGATAAAAATTCTGAAGAAAATATATATGGAAAGATTTTTTTTCTCAAATTTATAAAAGCTACATATGGCAAATCCCGATCGAACATTGTACTGAATGAGGCCACACTGAAAACATTTCCACTAAAATTGGTAATGTAACAGTGGTTCTATCATCACTTCTCTTCAATAGAGTTTTTGAAACTACCTAGTGCAGTTAAGCAAGCTAAAGACAGAAAAGGGATACAAATGTGGAAGGAAGAAATCAAATTATCCCTATTTGTAGATCGTATCCTATGCATAGATGACTCTAAAAATCCACTGGCACAATTTGTGATCTGAAAAACAAATTCAATAAAGTTGGGAGGCTGCAGGACACAAAAATCAAGAATTAGCATAACAAATAAGGTGCAAGAACTCTACAATGAAAAGTACAGAATGATGAAGAAATTTAAGTCATTAGAGAATAGAAAGAGATTCCTTTTTCTTGGATTGGCAGAACTGGTGTAGTTGAATGGATATGTAGCAAAAAGAAATCTATTAATTCAATGTGATCCTTGTTATAATGCCAACAACACATTTTCACAGATCTAGAAAAAAGGAATCCTGAAATTCATATGGAAGCACAAGAGAACCAGAATAGGCGACAAAGTCCTGAGCAAACAGCGCGATGATGAAGGCATCAGTACTTGGTTTCAAATAATACTACAAAGTCATATCAACAAAAACAAAATAAAGCCGGGCCTGGTGGCACACACCTGTAATCCCAGTACTTGGGAGGCTGAGGCAGGAGGATCATCTTGAGTTCAAGGCCAGTCTGGGCTGCAGAGTGAGACCTTGCCTTAAAAATACTGAAAATAATAATGACAATAATAATAATAATAATAACAATAATAATACTCCACAAAGCAGACATGTAGACCAACTAAATAGAATAAAAGACATGTAAGTAAAGCTCAGCATGCATATCCACCTATTTTTTTTTTACAAAGGAGCCAAAAACATACACTGGAGAAAGATAGTCTCTTTAACAAATGGTGGTTGAAAACTACATATGTATGTACAGAAGATCGAAACTTGATATTTCTCTCTCCTCATGTATTAAAGTCAATTGAAATAGATGAAAGACCTAGATACAAGACTGGAAAAGTAAAATTTCTAGAATAAAAAGTAGGAAAAACACTTGAAGTCATAAGCCAAACTAAACATTTCCTGAGCAGGACCCTCGATAGCAGAGCAAATATCAAGAATCACTAAATGTGACTACATCCAATTAAAAAGCTTGTGCACAGAAAAGAAAACAATTGACTAGAGACTCAATCTCTATAATGGGAGAAATAGTTTATAGGTAGTTATTTTACAGAGGATTAATATCTAGATTATACAAAGAACATAAAACATGTAACATCAAAAAATGTAGCCCTAATTATTATATGATCAAATGAATTGAACAGAATTTTCATGATAAGAGGTAAACAAGGCAGTATGTATATGAAAAAAAGTTCAATACTTTTACCATTAGGGAACTCCTAGGGAAAACTGCATTAAGCCCCCATCTTACCCCAGTTAAAATAGTTCTCATCAAGAATTAAAAAAACATAAATGCTGGCAAGAATACAGAACCCTCCTACAACTCTTGGCATGAATAAAAACTAGTAAAACCACTGTGGAAATATAAACAGTAAAACCGTTGTGGAAATCAGTGTGGAGTTTCTTCATAAATCTAAAAATAGAAATACAATTTGTTCTAGCTGTATCACTTCTAGGTGTATTTCTCATAGAATTAAAGATACGATAATATAGTGATAACATCCACATACATGTTTGAAGCAGCCCAATTCGTAATAGCTCTGGTAATAGCCTACATATAAATCCACAGATGAATGCATATAGAAAATGTAGTATAGATGCTCAATGGAGTATACCTGAGCCATAAAGAGTAAAATCAAGTCATTTGGTGGAAAATGCATGAAACTTGAGACCATCATTTTAAGTGATATAAGATAGTCTCAGAAAGTTAAATACAACATAGTTTTCTTGTATAAGCAATCTAGGAAGAAAGAAAGAAGTTTAGATATTGAGTGGATGGGGTGGGGCAAGCAGGTAATATGCTGAATCTAATCAAAATAAGTTACATACATGTAGTGGATTGATAACTGGTGGTCAACTTAAAACCCCCAGCTGAACTGAGTGAGTGTGGTGCTGGGTGTGGGAGGCCCACCTGAGGACTGTTGCCAGCAGCATAAAAGGCAGACCTGGAGAAGAAAAAAGGCTTTAGGAAACTAAACAGGTTGTTGGGAGCGGAGAAAATCTGTTTGGAGTTTGTACAAGCTGTAAGGAGCTGTTTGTTGTTTTGGAGGAGCTTGTCATGCTGGCTTTCCTGATGAACTTGGCTGTTTTCATCCTCTGAGGAGATCGGGACCTCGTTGGCACTGAGAATGGTTTTGGTTCACTTTGGGGGAGCTCTGGTCCTCACTTGGTGCACTGCTTCCTGCCTCTGGAGGGAAAGATGGTTCACTGCCAGTCGCCTGGAGAAGCTTGCTGCATTGGCTTTAATGATGGGAACTAAGCTGTTTCCACCATTGGAGGAGCTTGGGACCCGCATGTTGCTGAGGATGGCTGTGGTACTTTTCAGGGGAACTCTGGTTCTAACCTTGCACGTGGCTTCCTGGCTCCAGTGTACATCCCTCAGCCAGCTAGCACAGACCCTTCAGCCTGCTATCATAGACTTCCTAGATTCCACTACTGAACTTTGGGCCTTCCCAGTGCAGATCTGTGAAACAGGCTTGCATGAGATGTTGTCCTCTGCTCTGGGTCTCCAGTTGGATTCGTGGGAGGCATTGTTATGAGCTCTAGGTATTCAGCTAGACTCATGCAGGACATTTCCATGGGATCCAGGCCCTCAGCTGGATTCCTTTGTGTTGGTGTGTAGACAGATTTCCTGCAAGCTTTTGCATATCATTCTTTGGGTGACTATTATAAATAATCTTATAATATATGTGTTCTGTATTATATTTTGTTCCCTTGCAAAACTATCTCCCAAATCATAAGAATACATGTACCAATATATCAAAATAAATCTCATTTTGATATACTAAATTTTATAAGATATATCTTATACAGATATATTCTGTATCACTAATTGACACCAAAAAAGAATCATCTTATTATTTTCTAACATTTCTTATTAAAATGCCATTCTGCTTTTATATCATAGATGCAATATTTTCTTTTATATTTCTGTTAACATTGACATTTTTTCCTTTGCGGTCTGTTTCTGCAATTTTTTCTTTTTCTTTTTTGTAGTTTTTTTGAAACTTTGTGGTTTCTTCTTTTTATTTCTTTATGGCTTTCTTCTGTTTCTCTGTTTTCTTTTAATTTATCATATTTTGTGAAAGAATTTTTTTTGGGGGGTATCTACCTGCAATTATGTCTGGAACTCTTAAAATCCTTGAATAAGGTACATGTGAAGAGTTTAACACATTGAAGACTTATGTAAATTTGAATAAAGAATTCTTAGGGAAATCATGAATGTGAATATTTTTAGGCCTTTCTTTATCAGCTGGTACATTTCCCAAAGGACTCTTTGGTCTCCTGCCTACATGGTAATTTTCTGCCATTGAGCATAGTATGGAAGAATTTTGTAATCTAATCATTTTTAAAAATCATTTATGACCCATTTGTTTACCTCATAGATTTCATTTTCTCTTTTATTCTGTTTTTTCTTATTTCTTCAGCCTATTCATTCACGTACTACATATATATAGTATATATATGAAAATAACTTTAATGTTTTAATGTTATCATAATTATAATATTCCAGTGAAAGCATGCATATTAACACAGATGACTGCTATATCTGTGTTTTTGATTAGCAGTGTATAAAAATGTTCTCAAATGAGGTACTAACTATTTTGGAATAGATTTCAGAATATTGGAATCATTGCCTGAAAATTTTCCTTATTATCCTTCTTCTGATACTTTGTACTCTTCAATGGCCCTTAAAAATACTCATATAAATTATTTTTAGTTCAGGGTAGCAAAATATGTAACTCCATTTAATTTCATCCTCATTAACTTTAAACATGAATTGCCTATGACAGGTGCTTATTTCAAAATCTTTAAGAACTTTGTAAAGCACTCAACATAGAATTCAGAAATATCTGATCCTGAATGACTTACTCTAAAATTTCATGTAATAAAAAGAAGAAAATAAAACTCTGCAGATTTGCTCAACCCTCAAATTATATATTTCTGTGATGAGTAAATTTTATGAGTTTCTAATGTGTCCAACAGGTAATTTTTGTGCATCATACAAGTTATGAAGATAAATGATTGAAATTTTGTCAGAAGGAAGAAGTCATTAACCAAGACTGATATGTTAATAATGCAGCAGAGGTAATTATGCTTTAATTTGGAATTGAATTTCAATTATTCTTCTGTAAAGAATGAGCCATTATTACCAAGTGAAATCAAAATCTCAAAAAATTTTATTTGTATCTATTTTCAAACCAATAAAATGTAGTTTTATCTTACCCACACATTAATATTAGATATCTTTTTAAATATTAGCTTCAAAGAAATATACTTGGCAAATAGCATTGTTAGCATTAAATGAATATCTGTTTAGATTTTATCCTGAATAATTTAAGTAAATGTGAATGAATGTATAAATTATTATGGGTTTCATTATTTTTTGGTTTGTATGCAATTATATGATTTGATGCATGGTCTGAATTTCTTCTCACCAAAACTGTATTCAATAAAATATTCAAGAAAATGATAATATAAATGCACTTGATACCCAACCTACAGCTACATAAAAGATTTAGAGATATTTTAGCATAATTACAAGTCATAATAATATTTTAATAGTCACTAATATTAAATATGTATAAAATGTTAAAAGAAGCAGATACTGGTTAAGACTTGTATGGATATTATTGCATTTAATCCTTACAGGGGCTGGGGATGTAGCTCAGCAGCACAGCCCCTGCCTGGCAAGCTCACGATCCTGAGTTCAATTCCCGTATCAGAGAAAAAAACAAAGCAACAGCAAAAACATCCTTACAAAACAGTGGTCTAAGGACCAGGTTATAGCGCAGCTGCATAAGTGCCTGCCTGGCAAGCTTGAGGTCCTGAGTTTGACTCCTGGTACCAAAAAAACCCACAGTGGTCTAGATTGTACTATCACCTACAATTTTACAGATGAAACTATTAAACCTTAGAGTGATATGATATATTGCATAATGTAGATGCAGCTTAAAAACACATGAGGAAAAGAGAAGGGAAAGAAGGAGAAATTTTGTATGTATGTATATACAGGATAG
>NW_004955598.1:387900-427024 GCF_000276665.1 Chinchilla lanigera
TGATATGTTGTAAAATGTTGTATGTCTGTTAATGTTTCCCTCCTTTTATCTTTAAAATAAAAAAAAAATTCACAGCCAAAAAAAACCACATGAGGAAATACTAAGAAGTCTATTGTAGAGTGCATAATTTGAATCAGTGTATCATAAAATGTATAAATTTATATATAAACATATGTACCACATGTGTGTCAGTATCGATATATTCCAGCACAGCAATACATGTGTCTGTAATAACTGGTATTAACATCCCCAAAAGAACAATTAACTCACAGTGATACCATGTAGAATAGGAAAAATAATGCATCTACCCAGATGTCCATATGTTAAGGTCCAGAATCTATGTTAGGTTATACCACAAGAAGAAGTTAAGTGTGAAAATGAAATTAAGTTTGCTTATCAACAATTTTTGAGATGGGGTGATTATCCTGATAATTTGGGTGGATTCAATATAACTAAAGGATCATTCTATATGACAGAGGGAGGTAGAAGAGGAAAAAACATACAGATAGCATCCATCATAAGATCAACTTGGCTAGGTATTTATGGCTTTGAAAATACAATAAGAGTCATGAGATAAGGAATATGTGCGGCTTCCACAGGCTGAAAAAGTAAAGGAAATCAGTTTCTGTAGAACTAAAGAGGAACATTGCCTTGATAACTTATTTTAATTTAATAAGATCCATTTAATATTTCTGAACTGTACTAACAGAAAATAAATTTGTGTTGCATAGGATAGGATTTCAAAATTTTTTATGGTTGTAGAGTTTTCTCTTTGTGTATATATATACCACAATTTCTTTAACCATTCATATGTAGAATTTAGAAAATATGATTACATAATCACTGATAACAGAATAGTAGTAGCAGAGACGGAGCAGAGTAGGGCAGAGCGGAGATCAGGCGAGAGTGACCAAAGTCTTCTAAGTTATACTTAAATGGAAGGAAAAAGTTGTGGTAAACTTTGGCACAATAGGATAAACATGATTAACAATAATGCACTGTACAATTCAAAATAGCTAGAAGAGAAGATTTTGGATATACTGATCAAAAAGAAATGAAACTTCAGTGTAATAAATATGATAATTGTCCTGTTTTGATGATAACAGACTGCATGTGTGAATAAAAAATTCTCATGTTAGCTCATAAATATGTAAATTATTATGTCCATTGAAAAATAAACAAAAATTTAAAAAAGGTTAGTATATACTCTGAAAAGGAAACAAAAAAAGAGCTAAAATATACTAACTATAATCTAGGCAAAGCTTTCAAATTCAGATTCAGGGTTGTCTTATGAAAAAGTAAGGCATTTTGCACGAGTAAAAATATACTTTGCTTTTCTTGCATTGTGAGCACAATATTTACATATATAGGAGATCCAATAGCCCAGTGGTAGTGGACCTACAGCATGCCTGTGACAGTGAGCTTTTGTATCTTTGAAAGCTATAAATGGTTCTCCATCAGTATAATAGTTTTTGCCAAAGAGACATACAAACCAGTGGTTTTCACTTGTCATTAGGTACGGAGTGATATATAATGACCAAAGTGTTCTTTGAAATATCCTCAATTTTTTAAACTTAGCATATAGTAGAATCTCATTAAATCATGCTGTATTGTAAGAAACAGTTATAAGTTGTTTTCCCTGAGATCTCAGTCCACAATTTCTTTTTTTTTTTTTTTTTTTTTTTTCGGTTTTTCTCCGGTACCGGGAACCGAACTCACGACCTTGCGCTTGCCAGGCAGGCGCTTTGCCGTTGAGCTAAATCCCCAGCCCCTCAGTCCACAATTTCTACAATAGAATATCCCCAAACTGACTGACTTACAATGTATCATTTCTTATGTAACTGTATCTAAGTTGATGTTTGCAATTTTATTGCAGGATGTGTATCTGCAGTTCATAAGTAAGACTTCATGTCAGAGTCCAAGTTGAATTCAGTTTTCCCCATGAATCTCATTCTGAGCCCAAGATAAAGGGGCAGTGCCTATCTGAGGGATATTTGCCTCGTGATTTTTGTTATAAGTTACAGAAAGATAAGCATAAAACCATGAGACCTCTTTAGTTCTTGATTTGGAGATCATACTGTTACTTCCTAATTTCCAGTTGTCCAAAGCAAGTCATCTGGACATAGGCAAAATCAATGGGCTGAGAAGCACCCTTCTTCCTTGAAGATAAGGAAGAGATGGGGAATGAATAACGGCTAAACAATGATATAATTTATAACATCACATATTAGTAAAAATGGTCTACAGAATGAATTCTTGTATGTTTCTCCAAGAATTGGCATTAGATATACTAACATTTAATTATTTAGTGGTAGATCTCTATTCAAACCTAAATAGTTTGAATATCGATTGAGTTAACCAGATTTTTGTACCTTGTCACTTTGATACAAAATTACACTTAAGATTTGCAATAAAAGCATCTCATGTATTTTATTGGCATGGGAAAAGCTGTTATAAGTGTAACGGAAAATGTCCTTTACATTTGTGAAATAGAATGGTTATCATCTCTTTTAAAATTTAAATGAAGATCACCCACAGTTAGAGTTAGAAATATAAAAATGAGAAACTTGTTTTAGAAATAAAACTTTTTTAAAAAATTGCCTTTTAAAATTACTCCTTGAGAATTTAGTATAATGACCAATTATAATTTTAGTAGAATGGAAAGGTCTTAATTGTGTCTCTGAACTCTAGAGAATTTTGTTGGAATGTGTCAAAGAATTTCTTTTCTCTACAGGTACCAAATAGGTCTATTTTAAGAAGTTATGTTTAGTGCTTTTGAATATTTCTTAGAATGGTCAGAAATGTTCTCTGTAGTCTAAAATGGGCCACCCTGCTGGTTCACGATGCTATCCAGCTAATAGGTAGAAAAATAATAATGTTGTTCCTTAATAATAATAAACACTAAATATGACTCTTTCTAAACCTTAGCAATAGGACTTGATAAAATATAACTCTTATGCTTGAATTTTATTATGTTATTTGTATTTTATTACTAGTTTATTATTTGTTTTATTATTTATTTTAATTGTTTTCCAATTGAAAAAAATGAAAGCCATTTACCTTAGAAAGTTCACCACATTTATGTAAGTTTTAATACTTTGGTGCTTCTATTTAATCAATATAAAGTTACATATCACCTAACAAGATGTGTCTTTTCATGAATTAGTGGCAATATTATAATTTAAAAGCTAGCTCGTAGCTAAGCATGGTGATGCATATCTATAATCTCAGCCTTTGGGAGGCTAAGGCAAGAGGATCACTGCAAGTTACAGGTCAACCTGAGTACATAGTGAGTCCAACGCCAGTGAGAACTTGTCTCAGAAAACCAAAACCAAAAAATAATTAAACAAAATAAATAAAATCTAGTTCATTTTTCTGTTGTAATCTTTATTATTTAATACAATAATTCAGTCAAGAATTTACAAGTTTCACTCCACAAGGGTCCAAGGAATTTACCAAATAATTTTCACAGTATACAGCTTCTCTAATTCATTGAATTCTATGTGAATAGTCTCTTAAGTCCTTTTCACTGCTTGCCCATAGATGAGAGCTTTAGTACCCTCTCTGGTTTTGTCTCATTTATAGTACAGCAAGTCCCCCTATTGCTCTGTATATTTGATCCTGCATTCACCTTTCTGGTGGCCCAAACTACTTTCCACTTCACTGTTATGGTAGCAAAATCAAAGAGTATGCAAAGTCTAGATATTGTTTACATGCATAAATATATACACACATGCATACATAAATATGTACGCACAGATACACACATATGCTGATATCTCTAGAATTAATAAAAGTAAATCAGTATTCATCAGCTCAATCCACTACTCTTTTGCAATACTACTCATTCCTGCTCACGGAGTAAAAAAATATTCATTTGAAGAATGATTTTAGTGAAATTTCAATAGACTGTCTTACTGATAATAACTAGTGCAGCCTAGTTTTTCTATATTGACTGCCTCTGTATTACTTTCTATATCTTTATTTAACGTAACCTCAATAAAATTCCAAATTTCATTCACTAAGTTCATATGATCAACTTCTATTTTTTATTTTAAAGAGAAAATCACAAAAACCAAATAACAAAAACAAAGACAAAAATAAAATAACATAAATACTATTAAAATGGTACAGAATTTCAAAACAAGATGATAGAGAATCAGCAATGGTTGTTCCATTACTTATTGCTGTCTGCAAAGTAGTTGCTCAGATTACCAGATATAGGTACACAAGATTGATCAAACAATTAAACATTAACTGTTCCTTGCAGTAAATGAATACAAATTAATAATGCAGTTATCTATCTTGTGTATATATACACATATTTTTCCTTTCCTTCTTTCCTTCTTTATTCTTTCCCTCATCCCAGTTGTTCTTTCCTATTGAGCAGGTTCTTTCACTTTCACAATATTTACTCTACCTATCAGATTTTATTTACAGTTTCAGGATCTTATACTATGAAGTCAATACGGTGTTCACACATGTGGGTCTGATTTATTTCACTTTTGGGTATAGTCTCTAGTTGCATCCATTTACCTATAAAAACCTCAAGTTTATCTTTCTTTATAGCTGAGTAATTCTTCATTCTATGAAAAGACTACTTCTTTTTTATCCATTCCTCAGTTGATGGGCATTTGAAATGTTTCCAAGATTTTGCTATGGCAAATTGTGCTCCTGTGTATATGGGTGCACATATATCCCTGTGGTATGATGTTTTCAGTTCTTCTGGCAAAATATCCAGAAGGGAAATGGCTGGGTTAAATGGGACCTCTAATCCTAATTTTCTGAAGAATCTCCTGACTGATTTCTAAAGTGGTTGCACCAGTCTACATTTCCACCAACAGTAAAGAATTGTTCCTTTTTCTGAAAATTCTATATTTTAATCCCTAACTTGAAAGCATACTCAGAGAGTATTTATTTCTGTGCTTATTTATTCATCCTTCCATCCACACACCCGCACCCACACCTACCTCCACCAGGCTGCATAATCGAGACATACTACAACCGAGCATACTCAAAATTGAACTCTTATGTCCTTTCATTTTTCTTTATTTCACTTATTACCAACACTGTGTATTCACATAAGCCAAAGGCTCTGCACTCATTACAGATTTCTTTTTTGCTCACCTTCTACCAATCTCTGCTGATTCTCTTCTTTCCACTTTTCCCCATTACTATATCTTCTACAATCTGTACTTCCACTATTTTGCTCCAGAGTGCCAAGCAATCCATTGAATTGTAGCTTTTATCCTAATTTCAATTCAGTATTCAATCGTCTGACAATGCTGGCTATCTCCTATTTGCCAACCTCTGCATACACACCACCATATGCTTTATTTTACTTTGTGCCCTGTGAGCGGGACTGTTAAGAAATATGCTACAGTCCTGTTTGACTTAGGAATTTGTTCCTCTTGCAGAATGCTTAGGAAAGAGTCTAGAGTTGTGTGAAGAATCAGCTCTGGGGTATTTATTGGTTAATTTCTCTACTTCCTGAGGTTCCATGGATGGCTTCACATCTCCACTATTGATCACAGAAACTTTCAGGTATTTATTTTTCCAAATATCTACTTTTTCAGGGAATACTTACTCTTCGTTATTTATGTACTTATTTGGGCTGATGTCAGCTCATAACTCATGCAGTTTCTGTTCTACCACACTCTGCCTTTTGGATTTCCTAAATTATGTCAATGACTTTTTAAGTAATCTTTGCATTAATAGTTTTGAATATTCTTCTGTTTGAGCCACCTGCTCCCTGTTGAGACCTGAGTGATTTATCTCTTTCCTGGCCATGTTTCTCTGGGCTCATTATTTAATTTCAAAAGATTTCAGTTCTCTCATTACTGAAACACAAATATTAATTTAGTTCTCATACAACTTTCATGAATATTGCTTGAGATCATGTATTCAAGTGTTGCTGTAATACTTAATATATTGACTGAACGATATGAAACTGTGAATTTTTGTAGGCCAGAAGGTTATATATTGTCCACTTTACGTGGCTCACATTAAGTTTGTGCTCTAAAAATTTTAAACTTTATTATCAATGGCATCCTTATTTTCATGTGACATTATAAAGACTTTGGGCTCGCTCCCATCTCTGCTCTTAGCTCTATATGTTCCTTAGGTATGTCTAATTATTTCTTTCCTAGAGTTCTGCTATGTCAAGCTACCAAAGACTAGTTTCTCTCTTTTTTCATACATCAGTTTCTGTACGGCTTCCACAGAGAGAGCAGCACCAGAAATCTCTCCTAGTTAGCTCTGACCTATGTTTTCCTCAGTGATACCTGTCTGTGCTTGTCACAAACTTCATATTTTACAGGAATGTTTATTTGTTACTTTTTCTTCATTCTTATACACATCTATAATATGAAAGACAGAAGGGACTGTGTCCCATTCACTCATTGTGACATCAGCCTTTTGACAATGATTAACTCTTAATAAGTGTCTGTTGAAAGCAAAGAATATTTAAAATAATAATTACAATCTGAGATCTAGGCTATTCCTACTTCACAGGTTTTCTCTTTCACTGCACTCTCGGAGGTTCTTTTCCTTGTTTTCATCATAAAAATGTACACTATAAATCACTTTGTTTAGTCACATATTGTTTCCTTTATCCTCATTATTTTCTGAGTCTGGAATGCCTATTTTCTTAGCTAAGGTGTTATTATTCTTTAAAACTGTTTTCAAGGTAGTATTATGGACCCTCAGTCTGATTTAGGTATCCCTCACCTTTACCTTAATAACTTGCCTTACATTTTAGCTTCTGTCAAACTTCATTTTATATAATATTTCCACTAATTTAGTTCTGTGAAGATGAGAGGTCATACCTTAATTGACAGTGAGCCCCTGTTTGTGACACAATGTTCGATGAAATGTTGATGCTCCATACATAGTGTTGTTTTCAGTTGGAAAATATTATCTAGGCTTTAAGTTAGGTGCTTACTGTTACTATAACCCTGTCAACTATTTCTTCCTATTAGGACAACAGGATAAATAATCAATGACCTCTGCCCTCTGTACTCACTTGCATTTAAACAAGTTTCTTTTCTAGATTGCTTTGTAAGTCAACATTTAGCGTGACTGGCTAGGGAACAGAACATAGTTAAGTTATCAATTTTATTTGTGGAACTAACACTGTATAAAATGAAGGTGTCCAAAATATGCAAAAATTTGTTAATCTTAAAGCAAGACATCACAAATCACTAGAAAATGGACAACTGACAACTCTGGGTTATGGCAGAAAAGGAATATTTTATCTGTTCTTAATGCTTATCTGCATTCTTTGAATCATTAGTATAGTTTAATGCTAGGTAAGATCTATTATTAGCATGAGCCTGATTTAATAATTAAACCCTTTTTGATAATATAAATGCTATACCTGAGAAGAGAAGCTGTAGCTGGGAGTATTACTATGTCATATTAAACAAAGAATCTACTTCTAAGGCCTAATTATAAATTAAGATAAATAGGAAGTATAATTGGAGGGTTTCAGAGCACATAGGTGGCAGAGAGGCAAAAAATATAACAGTGTTTGAAAAGGAGAAAAGTCTATGGCTATGGACCTAAAATACTAAAGGCAGATGAGCAAATTCACAGATTGTGTGCATTGAGGGAGAAAAAGGGGCATGGATATCAGGAAGTGATTTAACATGACCTTGAAAATCATATACGAGCACAAAACTGTATTGATGCTCAATCCCAGTATGATTTTCTGAGTTGTAAATTACTCTTTTAACTCTTACAGCACTGAAGTAGTCAATCATTTTATTCCCTTTTGTTCCATTTTGAAAGATTTACTATACTGCTGAGTGTAAAGGAGTTAGGTGGTGGAATAAGAGAATAATAGTGAGGATAATAATTCAATTTACTTATGAACTGATTGATTTAAAATGAAACTGTAGTTTCATGAATTATTTTCACATATTATGTTCTGTCTTCTTAGTAATCCTATTAGATGGAGGAGGTTATTACTATGTAGAAATGACATATTTCTGTTCTTTGTCCTGCACCTACATAGATTTAAAGCCTCTATACCTTTAGCTCAAAAATATAGGAATTAGAAATTTTTTGTTCATAGCCCACATATAGTTCCCATTTATTTCATTTATAATTAGTATACAACCCCTAGAAAACTGAGGTACAATTATTTACAAAGTGAATTTTGAGTTTCTGTGGCTTTGCCCCTGAGCATGACCCAAAAGAGTAAAATTATGCGGGAAGATCATATATGGGTATACAGTGACCACTCTCATCACGGATAAGATTTTAAATCTGATAAAAATATTAGAGAAACACAGAGATGCTAACAAATACGAGGGTTATAGTTCAGAATTTCAGATCCTTTCATTTTAATATGATGGGTTTAGTTGCATCTTTGAAATGATATTGGCACATCGAGTTTCTCTTTTTTATTTGTTGACATTTGACTACCTTATCTTTTGCTGTAGTGTCATTTTGTTAGTATTTCCAATGAACATCTTTTGTTTAACTTCTGTGGAATAGATACATGAATAAAAGATATCAGAGTCATTAGAAAACTAACATTTAAATTTTTTAATTTATAGATTATGGAGAAGGCTTGTAAAAGTTCATATATCAAGTATATAAATGACAGTCTGTCTACTAAGCAGAGAAGAAAGAAATATTCTTTAAACATTAGCTACAACTAATTTCAAAGACCTGTTTTTTCTCCTTGAATCAATGATCTTTTTTTGTTATTTGTGACACTTAACAAATGACAAAGACTCAACTCAAACTTTTTAGCAATAAATAAATCCATCGGCTGATGCAAATAGAAAGTCTCACTGCCTCAGGCTAACTTTCTATTACTGCCTTCAGCCATTCATCTTTCAGTGGGGGCCTATATAGAGATTTCTGTAAATAGAATCACAAGAACCTTCCGCAACCCTAAGATTCCATCATTCTTATTTGTAATATTAGTTCCATCAAAAGTCTTACAAAAGAACTCTGACTCACTAGCTTTAGGTCATAAATCTGTTTTGAAACCAGTCATTTTTCTTCTGGGCTGTGGTGTGCTAATTGGCCAGAATCAAATTCCCAGAGATCCTCTGCTTCTCAGAGCTCAGATGAGCAACTCTTGAATCACCTGGACTGAGAATGGGAATTCATATCTTACCCACCAAATAAATTTTTAACATACCTGCAGAAACATTTGTCGGCTAATCTGCCAAATAGAGACATCCTTTGCTTTTTAAATGTTGTATTTTTAAAATTAAAGGATTTGTTTCAGGGGGCTGGGGATTTAGCTCAGGGGCAAAGCGCCTGCCTGGCAAGCGCAAGGTCGTGAGTTCGGTTCCCGGTAACGGAAAAAAACCAAAAAACCAAAAAAACAAAACAAAACAAAACAAAAAAAAAAGGATTTGTTTCAGAAATAGAAAAAAGCCTAATAATCCTTGCATTAACTAGAAAACAGAATGATAATTTTGTCTTTTTAAAATTTTTTTCTTTAAAAAGTGTGAAATTAGAGAGGTGTGTACTTTTCCTTCTCCTTTCCCTTTCCCATTTATCAATACACTTCCTTCCTTATCTCTCTCCCTTTTTAAAAATAGTACCCATTTTGAGAAGATTTCATGTGAATTTCAAAGACACAAATTTTGTATTTGCATGAAATAAAGAAAAATAGATGAACTAAGTGAGGTCAACAAAAATTAGGATTGGAAAACAAGACAAAGGCAAAGAATTAGTTTTAGTAGTACAACAATGTTAGCTATCCTGTATATACATACATACATAATTTCCCCTTCTTTCTTTTCTCTTTTCCCTCACCCAAGTTGCTCTTTAATTTTGACCATTTTCTTTTCGCTTCACAATGTCTATCATACCTCCTAATTTTTAAACACACTTTCAGGTTCTTACACTAGGGAGACAATACATTGCCTACACATGGACGTCTGGTTTATTTCACTTACGAGTATGGTCTCTAGTTGTGACCATTTACCTGTAAAAGCCTCAAGTTTGTCTTTCTTTATAGCTGAGTAGTATTCCATTCTATAAAAGTACCACAATTTTTTTATTCATTCCTCACTGGATGGACATTTGGGTTGTTTCCACAATTTAGCAATTACAAATTGTGCTGCTATAAACATGGGTGCACACATATTGCTGTGATATAATGTTCTCAGATCTTCTGGGAAAATACCCAGAAGGTGAACACCTGGGTTGAATGGAATCTCGTGACCTAGTTTGCTGAGGAATTTCCTTTACTGAAAGGAACAGTTAATGATTACTTATTTGATCAATCTTGCATGTCTCTATTTGTTTTCCTGAGAAACCACTTTGAAGATATCAATATGTAATACAACAACCATTGTTAATTTCCTACCACTTTGTCTATAACTCTGTATTACTTGTATTGTTCTTATGCTATTTTGTAATTGGATGTCTGTCTGTTAAAATGTTTTCCTTCTTTTATTTTTAAAATAAATTTTTAAAAAATCCCAAAATTATTTTTTTAAACACCTTGAAATCCAAAACATTTCCTCAGGGAAATTAATATACATTAGATTCTGAGCCTTTTAAGAAGTGAAATAATAGTTACATGATTCATAATGTATATAACAAGTCAAACAGTTCCTCAAAAAATAGCTATTTCTGACTCATATCAGAGAAATATTTCTTCCAGAGTTGTTATAAAATATCATATATTGTAATTATAATATTGTCAGCACTCACCTAGTAGAGGCAGCTGTTTGATTCTTAGATATACTTTGTTTAATATTTCCATAATATACACAGCTATTTGGTTCATAGGAACATTTCTTTAAAATCCATTAATACATGTTAGTGTCATTAAATAAAATTCCATATCTATAAAAGTTATTATGAAACGTCATATGAGAAGGTTATGGTGGAGCAAGGATGCTCCATTCATGACTGTCTGGAAGTAGAACAGGGGAATAGTGCCAGAGAGGAGAGACACAGTAACTACATAGATTACCCAAGGTCAAACCTACATGACTGGTCCAGACATATCTAGAAATATGTCGTACAAATCCAATCCTCTGGCAGATCACAAAGTCAACCAAGTTGACACTTCACCCTGATCACCTCCTCCTCCATGTCTGCCTGAAATCCAAACACATCTCCTTAAAGCACACTTAATCTCCAAATACATAAAATAGCAAGTATGTAATTCTCCCAACCATAGTCAGCTATCTTGCATACAAATAGGAACACAACCATCCCTTTCCCAAAGTCTCATCAATTCAAATATGTTTTCCAAAGTCCAAGTCCAAGTTTCTTCTGAGAGTGAAAGTGAACTCAGGTGAGAATGTCTGTTTAAGAAAAACAACGTTGCATAATTCCAAGATACAATAGCATAGCATAAACATTTCCATTCCAATTTGGAGGACTAGACGCTAAAGAGGAATCAGACCAACCAAGACCAAAACCTAACAGGGCAAACATTAAGCCCGATAGCGATAGCTCCATGCCCCATATCTGAGAACACATGGTTGTGAGATGTGAGTTTCAGAGAGTTTGAGTGGACCCAACCTTGTGGCCCTGCTGGACACAGCTCATATGGCCTCCCTCTTCGGCTTTCTTTGCTTCATAGACATTCCATGCTCTTGGAATCGCTAACTGCCTGGGGTCTGCAATGAATTTTTTGATTCTTTCACATCTTCATACACTGTCATTACAGAGGCTCCTTGCCTAGTGTCCCAGGCATTCCTTAAAATTTCGGTGGAAGCCTTCTAGACCTCACACTTGCATTCTGCCTGTGTCTAAAATGAGCCTAATGTAGATGAAGCTAAGTTTTGCTTCCAGCTTTAGCAGTAACCCTTTGACTAGCTGCAGCTGCCTCTGAGTGCCTAGATGCCTGAGCATGGTGAAGTAAATCCTGGGAATCAATGTGCTAGGAGGTCCCTGTGGAGCAGTTGTCCCAGGAGACTCTGTTCCCCAATGAAAAGTTTACACTTTTGCACTCTTCAGCCTGTGATGGCTTGGGGTCTTGTTGATTTCTGAGATGTTCCCAAGGGATCTTCTTGTCTCTGTACGAAGTACTTGTTTTCTTTTAAATGGCACTAATCTCTAGAGCAACCACAGTTCTTTTGTCCCCCACTCTACACATGATTCTTTTTGGACCAAAATGTACATTTTTCAAAATTTTGTACTCTGCCTTTGGCCCCTGACTCTTACTATAAATCTGGCTAAAAGCACCAGCAGTACCCATGTCACGGTCTGAATACTGGGCTGCTTTGAAGTCTCATCCACAAGATCAGTTAGTCCACCACTCTTAATCTCAGTCTCACACAAAGTCTCAGGACCTGGGCAAAATGTAGAGAAATGATTTGCCAGAGGGTAACACATATGACCTCTAGTTCAATTGCCAGTGGAGCGCTATTTCCTGCTGAAACCACCTCAGTCTGGCCTTACTGTGTGCATTCTTGTCAGCGCTCTGGCCTTCTGTGCTCTGATCAGAAATATCCATCAGTCTCCACTTACAGTAGTTTAAGATTCTTCTAGCCAACATCTTCACACTGTTCCAAACTCCTCTTACAAACCAATTCCAAAGGCTTCTGAATCAAATGATCAGATACACTCACAGAAAAGACTCCATGTCTCTAGTACCAGTTTTCTATATTAGTCAGCTTTTCCATTGTTGCATACATTATCCAACACTCACAAGTTCAGTGAGAAAAGCCTCAGTTTAGCTCGCAGTTTCAGGGGATTCAGTCTATGTCTGCTGGTTCCAATGTAGAAACATCATAGTGGAAGGGTGTGGTGGTGCAGAGATGCTCGGAAGAGTCCAGAGAAGAAGGGTCCAAAGGCCACACATAGTACCCAAGTTAAAACCTCCAGGACCCACCCAATACACCCAGAATTATGCTCCACAAAAACCCTGCATGGATACCAAATAAATGAAGTTAACATTCCAAACTAATTATCACACTATCTATTAAATGGCTAATAGAAACTGGAAGGGTTAGTGTACACCTGCAATCCCAGTAGTGGGGAGACTGAGGCAGGGGGATTGCTGTGAGTTCAAGGCCAGCCTAGGGTACTTAGTGAGTTCAAAGCTAGTCTGAATTATCATGAGACCCTGTATCAGAAAACAAAACAAGTGAAATGGTTAATAGAATATGAGTCAAAATCATAACAGAACTGAGAATTACAGCTTTTTCTTCTATTATGTGTAACGAGTTATTGCAAATTTATAACCTTGAGAGTTATATTAATACATTGGATATTCAAAAAACTATTCCATTAGCTTTTCGGAGTACAGACTGGGCTTTGACATTAGAGGTGAAGCCATAATTGTATTAATTCAAAAGAAAATAGAAAGGGAGGAATTCTCATCAAAATTACTTTTTGTACACTTGATTTTACTCCTTTTCTAATTCTAGTCTGCTTCTTTCTAGCTCTTGCTGATTTTTCCTGCTTTAGTCTGTGTCATCTCATTTGTGTCAGAATTGCTTTTGTGTGCCTAATTTCACTCTCTCTTTAATGCTAGTCTATTTCTTTTTAATTTTCCCTGATTCTTCTGCTTCGGTCTCTGTCATCTCATTTAGGATTTGTTCTTGAATTCTACTTTCTCTCAAAAGTCATGTCTTGCTCCCCTTTGACCTCTACTCCCCTTGCATGCACACCTACTGTATGTTAATAGATTTTTGTTTGTCTTTTCCCCTCAGATATTGTGTCTTTGACCTGTGCATTTATTATTTAGAATAATTCACAATTTTGATTAAATGAGCATGCAATGCATAAGCATAGATTATATTAGCCATATGCAGACATAAGAAGCCTGCCAAAGTCATATATTGAAGTTTTAAAAGTACCAAAATTCCCTAAATGTTCTGTGCGGATATCCAATTTACATGAATATAATGCTATATAGATAGGTAATGACTCTAATCTTCTAAAAAGGTTTCTTTTAAACATATCTTGTTGAAAAAATAGTGAAAATTTTTTAGAAAGACAGTTTCATTTCATTTTAAGAAGCCAGGTGATTTTGACAAAACAGATTATATATTTAACAGTGTGAGAAAAGGCAAATTGTTTGCTAGTAACATAAACTAATTAAATAGTGCACCTCTTCCCTGATCGTAAGGTCAGGAGACTAGGTTCTTTCCCCTTCCTCCTCAGCTAACACCCCCTCTTACCCAAGAGAAATTTCTCTTGCTACTCTTTGTGATTGAAAAAAAAAAACACTAAGTCTTTATTTGGCAGGATAATTGTTGTAATTATGTGAATTCAAGTATAATAGAAAATAGGCAGCATTTATGGCATATCTTTTATGTTTTACAATTTTTTTGTGTTTCCTTTCTTTAGGGAGTGTTAATGATATTGATAACATTTAGGGACAATGGAGAAGGGCATATAATATTCCAAGTAAATAGCAAAACTGGATTGGCTCAATTGGACCTGCTCAAGTGGCTGTGGTTGCATCACTTATGAAATCTATCAATTATGACAAGGCATGGAAGTGTCTTACACTTCAGAAGTGAAAAAAAAATGACTTTGAGCAAGACAGCCATCTACTTCTGAGATCCTACACTGATTAGTCTCTGTCAACATCTATAGATTTCACCTTAAACTCTGCCAATTTTCCAAGGCTATTTGCCACTGGGTTTTAAGCAGACAAAGCAAGACTGGTGAAACTTTGACATCGTCTTAAATTACAGTGATTCAGTTTAGAGCTGAAAGATTGTGTAGGAATAAAAAGCAGGTAAAAATAAATGGCAAAAGACCTGGAGAAAATATATTACTAAAATGTTATCACTGTAATACATATCACAAAACTGTGCTTGTTCAATATTTGAGAATTGTATGAAATGGTATGTAAAATATTGCTATGGACATTATCATATATAAGGAATGTAGGATGATGAATCCATGCAAATGGTATCAGTTATCTGATAAGGATTTATTTTGTTTTGCATATTGCATAAGAATGTTATTCTTTGCAAAAGTATATAATCAATTATTCAGCTTTCATTTGGTATTTAAAAGTTGGATGTTCAGTACCCCCAGCTCTGTGGGACTAAGGATTGAACCCAGGGCCTTTGCACTGAGCCCCCAGCTCTTTATGCTTCATTTTGACTCTAGGCTCAAACTTGTGATCCTTTCTACATCAATTTCTTAGAATGTTAGTTCCTCTTTCAATTATTTTTTCCTTTATCAAACAGAAGCAACCACTGAAAAGTACTGAAAGCGGTTGTTTACTTGCTAATTCTAGATCCACAAACATTGCTAGAAAACTTCCTGTCTCTCAGTTGGCATTCGCTAGGTTAACATCTGGCAGCAGATACAATTACTGTCCACTCCTGTTAGGATGCTTTAGTTGTCACCACAGAATATCCAACCTTCCGCCAGCTATGCAAAGTCCTACAGAGCATTGTTTTGCACCTCAGTGACTGAGTTACTGTGCTCCAAGAGCTCCTCCGTGAGTAACTTCAGAGTCACTGTCATGTTTTTATAGCAGTAAAGAACCAGATTGAGAAACACAATATTTATGTAAATTTGTCTAAAGAATCCTCTCCTACTTACATAGCGACTTATTTGTGAGAAATGATGCTTGTGCTCCTTTATACACAAGAAAGGGCAGAGGAAACATGAACAAGCAAAGGAAGATGAAAAGAAAAACCAGGGAACCAGAAAGAATTCCCAAAATAAGTGAGATAATGGAAACATTGGAAGAAGAAATTTCAAAGAAGTGTTCCTATTTCTCCACAGCCTCGCCAGCATTTGTCATGAGTTTATTTCTTAATGCTAGCCATTCTTACTGGGCTGAGATGAAATCTCAGTGTTGTTTTAATTTGCATTTCCCAAATGATTAATGATGTTGAACATTTTCTCATGTATTTATTTGCCATTTGTATGTCTTTATCTGAGAAGTGTGTATTCATCTCCGCTGCCCATTTTTGGATTGGATCTTTGATTTGGTACTTTTATATAATGCAATATTACTCAGCTATAAAGAAAGATAAACATGAGGCTTTTATAGGTAAATGGTCACAACTAGAGACCATACTCATAAGTGAAATAAATCATACCTGCATGTGTAAGAATTATACTGTCTCACTAGTGTAAGACCTGAAAGAGGGAATAAAATCTAGGAGGTATGATAGACATTGTGAAATGAAAGGAAAATGCTCAAAAGTAAAGGGCAACTAGGGTGTGGGAAAAGAGAAGGGGAAAGTATGTAAATATGCGTATACAGGATAGCCTACACAGTTGTACTACTGTCTTCTATTGCTCTACAGAAAGGAACAGTTAATGATTACTCATTTGATCAATCTTGTATGTCTCTATTTGTTTTCTTGAGAAACCACTTTGAAGATATCAATAAACAATACAGCAACCATTGTTAATTTCCTACAACTTTGTCTGTAACTGTTTTGTTTATATTGTTCATATGCTATTTTGTAAATGGATGTCTGTTTATATGTTTTCCTTCTTTTATTTCTTAAAATAAAAAAAGTAATTTCAAAGAAGGACTTTCCACTGGACAAAATGCCATCTTTTATTATTATTATTATTATATTATTATTTTTAAATCCCCATTGCACCTCTAGGATATTTCAGCCTTGAAAGTAAGGGTTGACTCCAGTAGGAAAATATGGCCTTATGTGTGCCCACAAACTTTAGCAATTATTTTCTCTGAGAAGTTTAGATATTTGAACTTAAATATGATGCATTTCTGGACAAACTGAAATAGATGTAGGAAAGAATTCCCCTCCCATAAGCCAGTAAAAACATTATTGTCATATTCTATTTAGTGCTAATACAGATTATAGATACTTTGCTAAATATTTTACATGGTGCCTCACTGAGTCCTCAAAACAATGTCATAAGGGAGATACCACATGATTTATAACTTAGGAAACCATTTGCCTACAGTAGAAAACCTGGTGAGGGGAAGAGAAGCCACTCAAACAAAGCATTCTTGTTCCATAATGCATCTGTGGTTTTTTTTACTGCTTTACGACCACGTGCACTAAGTTATTTGAAAATATTCTGTTGTATACTAACTAACGTTGATAAGAAAATCCCTGTTTTGTGTGGGTCGGCGTGTACCTGCCTACAAAATAGTTTGAAAGAAGAGCCAGATGTAGTCCATAGATTGCCTAAACCATATGCTTCTTGGCCTTGGAATGGCTTTCTTTTCCTACTGCAAGTCAGGGATGTGCCACTGTTCCCACCCTCATTCTTCCTATCTTGCAACATCTTCTGAATGAGTTTGAGAATGTTACTGGAATATTTTTTAAAACTACACATATGTCTTCTCCCCATTATTGAACTGAAGCAAAAATTCAGCAATCTCAATTTTAAAAAGGGATCATAACATTTGCCCATTTTTTTATTCCCTTATTTCAATTCTCTCTGAAAATAATAATGATAAGAGTAAGTTGCAAGAGCAACAATAAAAATAATCAATTCAGAGTATTTATATATTATAGGACCTGCTGTATGATAAAATAACTCATTTAGAGTATGTCTTATATGCCACGTCCTTTCATATGCTCAAGGCATCAAGAAAGGATATTCTGCACTCTTAACTCTCTTTCTCAGACTAAATATGATGCACGGTAGATATAAGGTAACAATCACCCTTTGGTCAGCTCATGACTTCCCTTTTTCTAAATGCCTAATGTTCACTTTGTTTCTATTTGTTTTGTTTTTGCTTTCATTTCTCGTCATGAGTGATGTTATGTGCATGAGTTAATCATAATTATTCATATAGATGAAGATACAGGTTCAGACATCAGGCTGTCTAGTAAATTGATTTCCTTTCAGAACCAATCAGTGGTTAATTCTCATCTGCGTTTAGTAAGTCACTTTACAAACACTAATGGTATCGAGTTAGTGAGAAGGAGTCTGCATCCTGACACTGTCAGTTACTTGATCGTAATCTTGACAAAGTTACCTTATGTATCGGGAACTAGGTTTTCTCATTAAATTCCATAGATAACATTGTCATTCAAATATTGAAAAAATTGATGAATAAATGTATGGTCGTCAGTAGACACTAAATAAATAACAGAAATTGTATTTATATACATCACTACTATATTTTGTTATAATTAGTAAATATACTAATAAAATATAAATACATGAATAACTTATCAGATTTACTATTAAATATTAAGTAATTTTGTGAAGGGTTTCTAATAGTTTATATAATGCTTTTGCAAATAAGGCTATAACTTAGGTTCTAGCTTTGGTTATTAATTGTAAACTACAGAAAATCTTAAGTGAATGGCATAAACTTTGTTATTTCACAAATTCTATATATTTAAAATATTGTTAAGTATACTCATTTATAATGAATTGAAATACCTAAAGTACCATTGTAATATTTATATACCTAAATATATATCTTTTATTTACAAACAAATAGATGTACAATATGGGATTCCCTTTTGATTACTTTTGTTAATTTGTAGTTTTATTTCTATAGCTATTTTTATTGCTTTAAGATTGATATTGAGCATCCCCTAATATATGGAAAAGAGAAGGTATCAAAATAGTGGATAAATTTATATATAATACTGTGTCTATAAGGAACAGAGGGATCCAGAGCTCTCAGGCAGGGCATGTATCCTTTGCTTGTCCTCTGCTATAATAAGAATGTGTTCCCAAATGTTCATGTTCTGGAACATAATTCTTAATTTGGCAGTATTAGAAGGTAAGGCCTAAATGGGAGGTGTTTAAGTTAGGAGGGCTCCACCCTCATGAATAAATTAATGCTGCTTTCCTGGGAGGTCTTTCTTGTATTAGTCAGCTTCCTTTTAGCTGAAGCATAATTCCCAGGGTACACAACTTAACAGAGAGGTTTAACTTGCTCAGGGTTTCAGTCTATAATTGGCTGACTCCAAAGGAAATATATTATGCTGGAAGGGAGTGGTGGTGCAAAACTGCTTCCTTCATGAAGGTCAGGAAGTTGAGCAGGGAAACAGTGCCAGACACAAATGGGCTAGGGACCATATATAAAACCAAGGTCACTCCTCCGTGACCCACCCAGACATACCTTTGCTAATATACTAAGTGTTTCTTAATCCAACTCATAAATCAGGATTAACTGCCATGGTTCTAATGAGAGTAGAGTGTTTATAAAGGACTTCAGCTTCCTCACCTCTCTTATCTTCTGTCATATTATGAAACAGTGTAAAGGCTGAGTAGATACCAGTGCCATGTTCTTGGAATTCCAGTCTCCAGAATCATGAGCTAAATAAAGATCTATTCTTTGTAAGTCACTCAGTCTATAGCATTTTGTTATACAAGCAGAAAACCTACTATGACATCCTTTAAACCTTTATGAATCTGAGTACAAGCTTGAATTTTATCAGAGCCTTGATTATCAAATAACCATAGTTACTTGGGCCGGGAGAGATTAGCAGAGCCCAATTTAGCAGCTTTAGGCACAAAGAACTTGGTAATTCTCTACAGTAGCAGTGTGAATGGCAGGTATCCCAAATCAGTTACTAGTTAGTATTCCCTAAGGGAGGGGAAGAATCCTCTTAGGTATCTAAGGCTGCAGACAGCTAAGCTCTCTCTTGTTTCTTTTTATAGTTCATCAAGATTGAGTCCTTGAGGTTTTCTTTTTACTAAAATTGAACACAATTTTAAGACACTCAAAATGATAAGCACTGATAAACTTCTAGTAATAGGAGATTCTGTGTGTCTAAATGGAGGAGAATTTATGGAATAATAACAATTATTTTGCCTTTTTGAGAAAAGATCTCATTATGCAGCTCAGACTAGTTTTGAGCTCACTTTGTAGCCCAGGCTGGCCTAGTACTGACAACAATCCTCCTGCCTCAGCCTCCCGAGTGCTGGGGGAATCATAACAATTTAGGAGAATATTCAGACACATCAGTGCTATGTTGCATGCATAATAACCATCACATCTGGACAAGCTGTAATATCTGCAGTTCTGCTTAAACCAGATTGGTGACTCTAGAGAGATAATGCAGTTTACAAATTAACAACAAGAAGTCAAAATGTATGGATCACAATCATACTTTATCATTTATTTCTGTGTCCTTGTAAAAGCTATTGTAGGCCACTTTTGTTTCAATTTTTTAGTCTGTAAAATGGAGATCATAATGACTACCTCACAAGACTGTATTAAAAATGTTAATGTATACATAACACTTGGAAAAGTGTTGGGGGCAAAGAATAAGAATTTAAGAAATGTTTTAGCATGTTGTTACTCTCAGCACAATAAACCAGACAAATAATCTAAATATCAGATAAGACTTGGTACTTTTCAGAGATACGTGGAGATAATGATTAATTCAGTGCATCTCCTGTTTGGGTGGTTTTTCCAAAGATAAGATTATATTTTATTTATTTATATTTTAACAATGTTGTTAGTAGAAAATGCTTGCTATGTAAAACTCATTTCCCCTCCTTTTTCTTTGTATGGATTACTGAATGACTATTGTTTTGACTCACTGCTTCCATCTGATCTCAGCATCCCCCAAAACAAATATATCCACTTGGTAAATAAGTTAAAGATTTTCTCGGGTTCTAGTTACTCAGGAAAAGTGTGCTAATTCAGTACTAACTACTAAAGGATTAATAGCACCCAGAAGAATATACGCCCTTTAGGTAGTCAAACATTTTGAGTTATGAGCAATCACTACATGTACATAAACTGTTAGTAGACTCCACTACTTTTTTTTTTTTTTTTCCCGGTACCAGGGATCGAACTCACGACCTTGCGCTTGCCGGGCAGGTGCTGTGCCACTGAGCTAAATCCCCAGCGCCCAGACTCCACTACTTGAAGTGACTCAAACCACCTGTTAGATAGCAATACAGTTTTTAATGTTTCAAATATTTGGGCAGAAATTTTATATCTGTATATCATAGACGTAGTGCTTTTGAAAAGGTAAATACATTTTATCTCTTACATTGCTCTGCTTATGACTATCCCTTATTCAGTGAGAAGCATTCATTTGACCTGAGAAAGATTAGAATTGTGCAAACATGTGTCTGGGTGTGGTGGCACATGCTTATAATCCCAGCACTTGGGAGGCTAAGGTAGGAGGATCCTTGCAAGTTTGAGACCACCCTAGGCTACAAAGTGAGCTCAAAGCCAGCCTGAACTGAATAGTGGGACCCTGTCTCAAAAAAGACAAAAAAAAAAAAATACAATTGTGCAAACAGGAATAAAAAAAAATGTATAGGACCTCAACAAGCTGCTTTTGAAACCAAAAATGAACTTTCCTTGAGTTAAAACATGTTAGCAACCTTAAGTTTTATCAAGAGAAAAAAGAAGAATCTAAACTTCCTTAGGTTTCAATTACACAGTGAGTTACACTTGGAGTACTTGATCATAGACTTATTTTGTATTTTAGAAAGGATAAGTTTTTTGCCTTACTAAGCTATAAAGTTTAGATGGGGGAGGCAGAACTGGGGACCAAATCCAGGGTGTTGTGCATGCAAGGCAGGCACTCTAACACTGAGCCACATCCCTGCCCCAGCTTGCAGCAACTAGAGGGAAGAAGAAAAATGAGATCTGGAGAAATTCATATTAGACAAGAAGTGGAGAGTTTCTCTTTTTTCTTGGTGGATTGTGAGAACTGGAAGAATGAGGTTGCAGGAAAAGCTTAGGTGCCAGTGTCTTTACACACAATCAGGCTGAAAAAAAGGGAAGGAGGAATTCAGAAACACTAAGATAAGTATAGAAGAGTTTACAATCGTCAACGATGCACAGTTCCCTGGATTAAGGTTATAGGTAGCCATGACGGTACATGCCTTTAACCACATTACTCTTGGATGCTGAGGTAGGAGGTTAATAAATTTGAAGATTTTAAGTTGTCAACCTGGGCAATTTAGTGACCTAATAAGACCCTATCTCAAAATTAAAATGAAAAAAATAAAATAGAAATGGTGGAGATGTAACAGTGTGAAGGTACAGGTTTAATCCCAGTACCAAAATAAACATAGTTCAAAATCTTGTCTCTAAATCCAACAGCCTTCAGGATAGCAGCACAGGGGTAAAGACAGAGAGCTAGATAAGTGAATCGAGCCAACTTTCCTCTCATGCAACTTTGGTTTCCTGCAGTTTAGGTGTGTGATAAATGACCGAGTTGACTCCAAGGTGCTAAGAGAGCCAGTGGTCTAACTTCATCCAAAGTAGACAACGGAGCTACAACCAGGAGAACAAATGGCTAGGATCCAATTCCATGGCGTCTTTTACGAAATATGGTCAGCTGTCCAAATACTAGAAAAGACTAACTTCTGTATACCTGAATCCAGTGAACAGGAAAATAACTTAAATGGAATTGCTTCTTTCCCAGATAGAAAAACAAATTATCCACATTGTCATACAGTTCATGTATACAAGGTTCCCTTTTTGCCCCCATAAGAATAACTATAGCCAAGTTAAATTCCTAGATTGCTTTTTGCTATGAATCCAAGGAATAGAAAGTAAAATCGAAAATATAGATGTACAGAAACTAAACTGAAAAAATATATTTTGAATTTTAAATTTCTTCCTGATACTTTGTGCGTGTGTATGTGTATGTGTGTTTATTTAGCATGAAGGTAGAATGGATGAGATGAGTGTGTATGGGAGACAGTATTAACAATATCTGAAAGAGCCTGGCATGGTGACACACATTTTTAATCCCAGCACTGGGGAGGCTGAGGCAGGAGGATTATTGGGAGTTCAAGACCAGCCTGGGCTACAAAGTGAGCTCAAGGCCAGTGTGGACTGCATAGCGAGACTCTGTCTCAAAAAAAAAAAAAAAAAAAAAAAATCTGAAAGAGAAAAGCTGAATTTATTGCTTCTTAAGCAAGGCAGACTTGTGTTTATACCATACAATCTCTGAACACAGCAAAGTTCTGACCTTTTTTAGAGTTTAACCATATTTCATGGATTGACAGGTTTCAGAAATGATACTATTTACTTAACGATGCTGGTGGAACTTTAGCCATAGGAAATTTATTAATGAAGTACAGCCATGGTTGACAGACATTAAGATGAGGTCATTACATAGTAGCTGGTTTTCAAAAGCCATTGATAGATGTGGGATGCATTTAATATAGTTAGGGTTAATTTTTACTATGGCCCCCAAACAAGGTCATTTTCTGTCATTGGAATGTTCTTGCATTTATTTTAACTTGATAAATAAAAATTTTATATAGTTTTAGGGTATATCCCTTGTGGGATGGCTAAATCAAAGTAATTAATATATGCCTTACATCAGAAATGTGTGTGTGTGAGTTTCTGTTGAGAACATTTAAAAACAAGTATTTTCCAAGGAAGAAAGTTGTTCTATTTTTATTCTCAATAGGAAACAAAGGAACCACATTTCAGAGTCAAATATATTTGAGTATATTATGTAAAACAACTCTGCTTACAAGCAAATGTTGTTTTAATATAGTTTATATTATACGTGAGTATACATGCAATTATTACTCATAAACACTAGGATCAAGGGAAGTATGAATTCTAAACAATTATGGAGAGGATGGCCAGCCAGATCTTACCATTTATTTTAAGCTATGAAGAATCAGGTATTTTAAAACAAAAAGAAAGAGAATGAGGGTAAGCTTCTCAGAAGAGATGAAAGTGTATCAAATGCCATGAATGAACTCTGAAGAGACTTATAAAATATAAAAGGGCTTATCAGAATATTTTAAATTAAAACCGTTAACTGGAAAAATATTAGCCTCAACTTTGACAGACACATTACCTACGTCATATCAAAAGTTCACCCAAAGCAGAAAGCTAAATACCAAGTTCTGCGAAAATTGAAAATAGGGTATAATTTGATTCACATAACAAAGTATTTTAAAACATCAAAATAATTTCTCCTATGAAGAAGACATTCAGCAATGAAAATTATAGTATTTGTCAAAGGAGGAAATATATCCACAAAAGAGCTATATTATCCTCCAGTGTCAACCTCACGAAAAAGAATACTAAAATTAATAATACTGATCATTTTATATTAAGGATAACTATATGATTGACAAAATAAGACTTTTGATCTTTAAAATTTGTCTTTGATCATACTTGTGCTGTGTCCTTTTGTATTAGTTTTCAATAACCACCATACCATAACACATTCCTGCACACACACTAGTTTAAGATATCCCAAATTTCTTCTCCCGTATTCTTTAGATTATAAGCCCAACATACATCTCCACAGACTGTGTTCCTTCTGGAGATGTTAAGAACTGATTCATTTCCTTGACTCTGTTAACTTCTAGAAACCACCCTCATTCTTGGTTTATGGCTCCTTACCTTCTGTTTCCATCCAAGCATAAGGTCTTTCTGGCCCTTCCATTATAACTTCTCTTTCTAGGACTGACTGTCTTCTGCTTTCTTTTTCAATTTTTAATGATCCTTGAGATTACATTGAACAGAGCTGAATAATCCAAAATTATCTCTCCATGTTAAGAGCACCAGATTAGCAATCTAAATTCCACCTGCCAATTTAATTCCCCTTTGCTATGTAACATAATATATCCACACATTCAAGGAACTTGATCATGCACATATTGGAGGAAATGGTTGTAACCACTATATCCTGTTTTACACTTTTTTTTATTAACAAATGCCTGTCTGTCAGAGAAATGAGCAACAAGGCAGTTGAATGAGTATAAATCAACCATCAGATTTTCACTATGTGGTCGAATGAACAGTCCATGAAGGAGGAAGGCATGTGACCCATGTAGGACCCCAAATAGGAACAATAAAAACCTTTTTGGACTTTCTATATTGAAGCATGATTGTGAATCTAGTAGAATCTCATCCAAGAAAATATTTTCCTTTGAATGATTTTTTTGGTTCTTTAACCTAATTCAAATTGGATATACTTGTTTGCAGTCAAGGAGCCTTCCTCATCGTTTGACTGAAAGTGACTATGGAGAACATTGATTCAGTGGAAGAGAAAATAATTTCCAACCTGAATATCCACTTCTTCGATTGGCACTAGTGGAGAAGTGATATGGACAATGATATATTGCCTAATTTGCTTTATTTTCCAAGAAAGTAGTATGTGAAAACCTCAAGAAAGCAGTCATAATCTTATTTCCTAACCGGATCCCCATCAGCAGCTAAGAGGCTGTGGCTCTAAAGGGTAATAAATCAGCCTAATATGGTATTGATTAATGGTTTTGTAATTTTCAAAGTGCCTGTATTGTTTTCAATCTTGTTAGATTTTTACACTGCATTGATATGGTTTCTTTTTGTAAAAAAGAATACTCTCAGAACTTTCTGGTGAACTTCCAATTTCATTTCTCTGCTAAACTGAAACCATGGCAACCTGTGGATGGTGTATGTCATTTTTTCTATGTTAAAGGGATCTCAATCTTCTTGGACTAGTCTCCTTTTAGATAAAAATCACTTTACTATAAATATGAGGAGCATATTATCCAACTCTTGTAGCAAATTCCAAATATGTCTTCTACACTTTAACACAACCTAATTTGTATGGCTAAAATACATAAGAAACTGATTCTTTTAAGCTCCTTTTACAGTTTCCAGAATGTTTTACAAAATAAAATTGTAATTTATTTAATGTGGCATGGCTTCTTTCATTGTTGTCAAACCACAAGAAGTAAACATAGGGCTAAATAACTAAATTCTCTAACATGGATCATGGGCTGGTCTAACTAAAATCTGAAGTGGAGGATCTTTTATGCAGCTTATATATGAGTATGTAGCAACTCCACAGTTGTGCTAAATGCATTTAATTTAAGTGTAAAATCAATCTATGGAACTACTTTCAGAACAATATAATTTTAAAACTTGATAATACCAACTGAAAAAGCAGCATTAGGATATTCTGATGAATCCTCTGTCTGAGACTCCAGATATTTCAGATATAGATACACTTTACTTGCCTATAGAAGAAATATTTACTAATTACTTGCTGTATGTCATGAACTGCAGCACAAATTGGGATATAATGGTGGCAGCCTACGACCGATTCTTGATCCCCTGTGGTCTGATGTGAGGAAGGAGTAAACAGTGTTGAGTGCTATGAAGAAACTTACTTAGACACAACGAGAGATTAAAAGTTCAGCAGTGTTATAAATTGAATAATATCTCCACCCAAGATGCTCACAACCCTAATGGCTGGAATCTGTGAGTATCTCATGCTGCCAAAGGACTTTTCAGATGTGATTCAATTAGGGTTCTTGAGAAGGGAGACTATATGGGGAAGTTCACCGGGTTCTTATTGGAAGGACAGTGGAAGTCAGGGTCACAGACCGATGTGAAGATGGAATCAGAGGTCAGAGAAGAAACAAGAAATAATACTGATGGTTTCAAAGATCAATAATAGAGTTATGAACCAATGAATCTAAGCAGCTTGTAGGGGCTTGAAAAGGAAAATTATACAGAAATATAAATATTTAAGGTTGTTATCCACATTTAATTATTGCACAATGTATCCCATAGGTATGCATATTATGTGTCAATAACATTTTAAAAAGCTAATAAAAGGTGCTGGGGATTTAGCTCAGCTGCAAAGCGCCTGCCTGGCAAGCGCAAGGTCCTGAGTTCAGTTCCCGGTACCGGAGAAAAACCAAAAAAAAAAAAAAAAAAAAAAAAAAAAAAAAAAAAAAAGCTAATAAAGAAAAAGGGAAAAATAAATAAAGAATGATGGAAAGGAAGAAAGAATATTGGTCTGCTGATATCTCCATTTTAATTCAATTTCATAGAAGTATAAGAAAAAATTGTTTTTTTATAAGACACCAAATACTTGCAGTGTGTTACAGCAGTAGAATAACACAGCAACCAAAAAGATCTTTCTATAGCAAAGATTCATCTTTAAAATCTTGACACATTTATGAATAAATCCAACTGTAAGCAGTAAATTTTTAGTTAACATTTTCTATACCTGGGACATTATTAGATAAACATACATATACCCAATAATGTTCTGAATACTTCCTTTCTTCTGTTTAATGTTTCAGTTTGATACGTTCTTTAAGTTCTTCATTTCTTTTCTGTGTATGATCATCTCGACGCTTGTTCATATTCAGTGTAACTTCCAGTAGTCATAGTTCTTAAAATCATTTCTTCATCTGATTTATCTTCTACCTTCTCTTGTTTCCAACATAAGCCTTAAAATATATGTGTATGAATCATCCCTAAATACATCTGTAAGGCTTTCTTCATTCGGAAAGATTATAATAAGAGTCAGTGATATTGTCTTTGTAGGAACTTATATTTTTTCCAGGAATGAAAAGAAAAGCTTTTAAATTGTCATTCAGTGAATCTAGCAAATAAACGCCTTGCTGAATGAAATAAAAAACAACACTGAAAACAGGAAAAATGAAATGTTATACATAGCAGTATGTATCTGACCACAAGTAGTATGTATGTATGTAAGTAGTATGTATCTGACCACAATCAATGTTCTTTCAAAATCATATTCTCTAAGGACTGCACACTAAATGTCATACTTCACAGGTGGAACCCTTGAGGAATTGACGGGCCTATTACCTGTTTAAAAATTTTGTTCCATGTAATGGTGGACTCTGTAGATCTCTTGATCTGATGTTTTTCAATCAAAGTTCATCACCTTTACCTGAAAATTTTTTTTAAAAAATGATTTCATCTACAGTAGGCAATTCACAAAATTAAAAAAAAAGAAAAGCTAATGATACTGCCTATGAGATAAGTCTATGCACAGGGTCACTTGTGCTTGAGAAACAGAATGCTAAGATAACCCCCAATGGAAAGCAACTTTAGAGTATATTACGTGTGAAAGCTATGTGAATTGGAGAGATATCATATGTAAAGATCATCCTGGAGTATCTCATTTAAGGAAAATTTTCTTTTATACACTTGAATTTGAAAAGAGTTATGTCTGGAGAATAGGAGCATGATTCTTTATTCTTTAAGTTAATAGTACAAAGCAATTCTAGTTGAGAATTTTTGTTTCAATGCATTAATATGATAACAAAACTTTCAATGTTCCCTTAAAGTAGGAGAGAAAAGTTGTGAAATTTAAGAAACTGATACTTTTAAGGACTCTATGGATCCTTACAATAGAACTATTTAGATTTTTATTCCCTTCCCTCTTTGTCCTTTTCTTGTTGTCCATTGTCTTGTAAAACTGCAAACCAGAAAAACGTGTTACTCAACATCGTAGAATTCTAAGGAACAATAGGAGCAACTAATTAGCTATGAAGAAATATTTTGTTAATTTGCTATTCTTAAAGAAATTACAACTTTAATATGCTCCTATAGTAAAAATCTGGGTAAAAGGTAAAAAAACCAGCACGTTCAAACTTTTTTTTAGTATTTGTGATTCGAAATGTCTTGCTACTTCAATTACTTTAATTCATCAAGACATAATTTGAAGAACTGAAATTTCACCTCTATTTTTTTCTTTAAGAAACTATCATATACATTTTTAAACCAAGAACATTAATTAAAAAAACTAATCTGTTGAAAATATTTTTACATACAGAGAACAATGACCAGGTTTTTGACTAGTCACATTTTAAAATTAAGGCAGAATAGAACATGTCTTGAGAAGGTGGCTGTGTCCAAATAGAATAAATTGTAAAGCAGTAATTTAACGCATACACCACTCCCTTTCCAAAGAGCATTTTAAAATTTTAGATAGAAAACAAAATGCTGGTGACTTTTTTCTGAGTTTTATAGAAGTAGCTGATTAATATATCACACTCCAAGATGTTCAAGAGATGCTAGGCACTTTTAAAATCTAATTATTTCCTCATCTGTTGATTTGTGGCAGTTTGCCATAGACTGATTCTCAATTTGGACAATCCTTTCTATTTTTTAAAATAATACAAATATTTTGCATGGCATCTGCTTCTATTGGCAAGAATTCCGGCTTTTTATTGATTTTATTTTCTCACTTAATTGTCTTCTGAATTATACAAAAGTATTATTCACTGATTTCAAATAGAAGCAAATGATGGTTAAACTCGTTATTCCTTGAAGAAAGGGAATTTGAGACACTTTCCAAAATAGAAGTGTTCTAGTCGGTGTTTACAAGAGAAAGGATTTAATACAGGACAAATAATTTATAGCATTATTTTATAATGTTTACCCAAAAGTCAAACTCAGGAGTGCAGGAGATCTGTCCACACATTAGAGACCCAAAGAATCCAGCTGATGTCCTGGATCCCAAGGTAAAAGAGGCAATCACAATGTCCTCCACAAGTCCAACTGGAGGCCTTGAGCCCAGGACAGTATCTCATGCAAGTCTATATCAAGGATCTGCATTGGGAAGGCCCGAAGGTCAGTGATGGAAGCTAGAAGGTCTGCACCAGTGGGATGAAGGATCTGTGCCAGTAGGCTGAGGGATCTGCACTGGAGCCAGGAAGTCATGCTCAAAGTATGGACCAGAGCTTCCCCAAAGAGAACCTCAGGCATCCTCAGCAACAGCGAGGACCTGAGCTCCTCCAATGATGAAAACAGCCAGGGGCTGGGGATTTAGCTCAGCGGCAAAGCGCCTGCCTGGCAAGCGCAAGGTCGTGAGTTCGGTCCCTGGTACCGGAGAAAAACCAAAAAAAAAAAAAAAAAAAAAAAAAAAAAAAAAAAAAAAAAGAAAACAGCCAAGTTCATACCATGAAAGCCAGAGTGTGTCATCATTGCAAATTTGTCGTAATGTGGACTTGGCAATATAAAGTCATGCCTTGTTAAATTCACTAGATTCATTTTTATAATTTCATTTCCACACACTTAATAGGATACAGTATTCCCATTCAGTCTGAGAAAGTTTCAGTTCATTTTGCAAGACCATGTTTTAGCTTAAGCGATGCTTTTTCAAAGTTTACTTTTAACTTATGCATGTAGTTGTATATATTTATTGAATACAACCTGATGTTTTAATGCATTTATACAATGTGTAAGTATCAGAGAAATTGGCTATCCATCATGTTAGATATATATATATATATAATCACTTCTTTTTGCTGGGAGTATTCAAAAACCCCTCTTAGCTATTTTAACATCCTCAATTGTTTTAAACCAGTTTTATTTAACTGTGATATAGAATATTAGAAGCTATTCCTTTTATTAAATTGTAACCCTATACCCATTAACTATCCTCTCTCCATCTCTCCTTCCCTATGCTGCTCCACCTGTACACATTCTACTCACTACTTCTTTGAGAGCAATTCATTAGCATTTACATAAAAGTGTTAATGTGCAGTATTTGTCTGTCTGTGCCTTGCTCATTTCCCTGAGCATAACACCATCCAAGTTCGTCCACGTTGTTAGTTCAGTAATTTCCCCACAGTTTTCTACAAGGACTGCTAATGTACATTCTCACCAACAGCTTATAAAATTCCTCTTTCTCCACATTATTAACACTATTTATTTCTTATGTTTTACGTACTAACCATTCTAACTTGGATGAGATGACTCCTCGTGGTGGTTTTCATTTTTATTTCTCTAGTGATTCGTGATGCATGGCCATTTTTACACCTTCTTTAGGACAGGTCTACATGGGTCATTCATTTTAAAATCAGAGTATTTGTTTTTCTGTTAGTTGTGTGTATTCCTTAAATATTCTAAAAATCCTTTATTGCTTAAGTAATTGGGAATATTTTCCCATTATACACATTTTGTTTTAGAATCTGATGATGATGATTACTTTTTGCTGTAAGGAAGGTAGATGCAATCCCATTTGTCTATGTCTCCTTTTATTACCAGTATTTTGAGGTTGTATTTGATGTATCACTGCCCACATTAATTTTATAAAGCACTTTTTCTGTATTTTCTTCAAATAATTTAATAGTTTTGAGTCTTTTATGTTTAAGTCTTGAACTGGTGTGAGGGTTTTTTTTTTTTGTATGATGGGAAATTATGCTCTAGATTCTTTCTTCCACATGTGGATATACACTTTTTTTCAGCATCATTTGTTGAAAATATTTTTCTTTCTCCCTTGTATGTTCTTGCTCCTTTGCTGAAAATCAGTTGTCTCACGATAGATGGAACAAGATGGTGGCTGAGTAAGATCTCCCAGTGATTATCTCCCTACAGCACATCGATTTGAACAAGTCTTTATGAGCCAAACCAAATTCACAAAAGCTAAGGAAGCCAAGTAAGGGACACAGAAATGATACATTCAAGAAGGTAGGAAGAATAAAATTGTTCATGTCAACTCTCCCTCAACTCCAAGCAGCTTGGAAAAAATATGCTTCCTGCTTTTGGGAGACAGAATAATTAAGTCCAGGCTTGAGACTTGAAACCCAGTACTTGGGGCTGGGGATTTAGCTCAGCGGCAAAAGTGCCTGTCTGGCAAGCGCAAGGTAATGAGTTCGGTTCCTGGTACCAGAGAAAAGCCAAAAAAAAAAAAAAAAGAAACCCAGTACCAAGTCCATCCCAGTGAAATCCAGTGGCGAGTAGAACCCCACTTGCAAGCCCTGTGACCAGGATAGTACCCACAGAATGAGCCACAGGAACTGCATTAAGTAGGTAGTCAAGAAACTGCCTCTACCACGCTGCCTTGGTTAGCACAGAAGGTAGCAAGACTCCACTTGCTGAAGAGCAAGACAAGAAACCTACCACAAGGCTTGGTCTCAGAGCACAGTACCAGGTTTGCTGAAGTGAGATCCAGCATGAGGCAGGAAGCAGAAACTCTGGAGCCAGGTCAGAGCCTGCAGACAGAGCCTTAAGTCTTGCCATAGCACCTAGTAGAGCCCTGCATACTGCTAGAACAGACTCAAATTTTGTCATGAAACGTGATTAAGACTTGAAGTGGGACTTCGGCACACCTAGATTTGCAACAGCTTTGGCAGTTAAGGGACTATATGTACCAGTGGTCCCTTTCCTCAGACAACACAGATATTGTGAAAGCCACACTTACAGACAGAATGTCTAGACGTGCTTCATAATAGGTAGAGACCTGTTCCCAGTTGGGCAGACTCATGTTTCAGTTCGCAGTACGATCAACTGTGGTGTGGTCCTGAATGGAATGCAGAGACTGGGTAAGTCCTTGAATATGTTAAACTTAAGTGTAACTCAGCTTAGTATTAGTCTTGGTGGCCAAAAGACCACTGATACCAAGACCACCTGTACAGCAGAGAGAATAGGGTAGTGTTATATTCCATCTAATGGGCATCCATAGAACAGGCTAGTAAGCACAGGCATTTGCTTGGTAATTCAATGCCAAGCTTGGGAAACCTAACATGAGGCTGATCATAATGTCCCTCACACTCAGGCCTCACTATAGATACAGTTTCTGAAGAGCTCAGCACTGTGCAGAGATTCACAGCCCATCTAACTGTCTTCCATTCTGGGTAGCATCAACAGTGGTCTTGAGCCACAGGTTCATTTCAGTAATAAATAGCTTATAACTGTGTGGGTTTTTGGTTCTATCCACTGCTGTGCTGCATTTGGAGGGCTGCAAACTCAGGCTGATGTTTGTGCATGAGGCATCCAGGCCTGTCCCACGTCAGAGATAAGCTTGATGGGACACTTATACTATTTAGGTCCCACAGCCACACTTATGCTGAATAGCTAACAACCAATTCAGGACAAACCTAGGTTTGAATTGCCCTCTTGTGCTTAGTGACAAAACCCCAACAGTGGAGTCATGGCAACCTGGACTTAGGATACCATCTAGTGCTGAAATGGTGAAAGTGACCACATGCTCTGGAAAATCTATCCTGTCTAGAATTTCTTGAAGACATATGCAAATAAACCAGATTAAAATATTGGAATTAATTCTTAATTTTTCTATGTGGAGATGATGTTACATACAAATAAGCATCAAGACTACTCAGGAAACCATGACCTCACCAGACAGCCAACATAAAGTGTGAAACCAGAAACTAAGCAGATAATGGCAAGTCTAGATGAACTCTCAGGTGTAAAATTGAAAACAGGCCTAAGGAAACTCAATCGCCTTCAAAAAAGTTCTTTTTTGAAACATTAAGAAAACATTAAGAGGAAAATATGGAAGATAAAAAACTCACTAATAAGCAAAACTATACAAATTCTGGATCTGCTTATATTATAAACATGGCACACAAACCATTCATATCTTTCATGTGAAAACTAAAAATTAAAAATAATAACTACATTAATATACTAAGGGATAAGCAACACAGATTTTAAATGGGAAATTAAAAATTTTGAATCTGGAGAAGAATGGAGTTAACGAGTAAAATTTTCTTATTAGGATATCCTCTCTTTTGTTCTTTTCATTTTCTTTACAATCCTTTTAATTTCCCATCCTTCCAAAACAGCTATTGATAATAAAGGTGTTTTTCTAACTCTCATAAGAAGCACACTGCAAATGTGTCTAATAGATAAAGGAAGAATAATAAGAGTCAAAATGTACTGCTAGAATAACCACTTAACTGTAAAGGATGACTTTAAATAGCAACAAGAGAAAGAAATAAACCATGACAAAACTGTAAAACAAGTTACAGATATCAAAAGACCTTACCTATCGATAAACTGATAAATACCTTAGATATAAGTGGATCAAATTTGCAAATTAAAAGGCAAAGTATGGCTGAATGGATAGAAAACAATACTTGGAATGCACAGCAAAATGGTGGCTGAGCAATATCCTCTAGCAATGCACACAAAGTTGAACAGCATCTACACATCAAACTCTCTTTACAAGTGCTAAAGAAATTAAGAAAGAACCTGTAGGACTTACTTTTAGTAAAACAAAACAAACACATGCTGAGGAAGGCAAGAATGAAAGAGTTGCCTTTGTTACCTCTCCCATAATGCTAAGCAATCCAGCTCTAAGAGGCACCTCCAGTGTGGGACAGGGAGAGAGAACTAAATACAGGTCTTAGACTTCAAATCCAGTAGCATGCTGACCAGAGTCAAATGCAGAGTTGGGCAGAGCAGGATATCTCTAACTATGTGACAGTACATCAGACTGAGTTACTGGAAAGTGTTAAGCCAGGTGATTGACAGAAGCAACTACCCCTCTTACAACCTCAAGTGGCGTCGCAGAGAGCAGGACTTTATCCACTGGAAACAACACAAACAAGGAAGCACATGGCTTTGTACTGAAGTGCAGCACCAGGCTTGTGAATGTGAAACCAAGCACCCATTAGAAACTGAAGGTCTTATGTACAGCCCAGAGCTCACAGATGGAGCCTCTAGACCAGCCCTGATATCAAGCAAAAGCTAAGCACAAGTGAGACAGTTCAAGCTACAGCCTTTGTTCCAGCCCTGGTGTGATCCTGGAGCACACCTGCTCTCTCAGCTGTGAGACTCAGCTTCTACCTAGCCTTGCTGGCCAAGGGGCATTGTTTCCATTACTCATTCCTCAATCGTGGGAGGCACAACTAGCTATAGGGCAGTACTCACAAGTGGGGCTCTAGACGTCTCCTGGTAGGAGAGATCTACACCCGAATGGGACAGACTAATGTTTCTGCATGTATCACTGCTACTTACCGAGGCTAATCTCGCTATCTCTACCTGTGAATGCCAGCAAGAGAGATGGACACTGAGCCCATGATAGAACAGTATTTTTCATGGACAGCCTCCTATTCTGAAAGAACTAGTGGTTATTGTTTCAAATACAAATGATTATTCATGGTATAGGAAGTTTCTTGCCCACAGTATCTCAGCCAGCACTATTATTTGTAATAAACATAATTATTAGATTTCCATTTAAAGATATAAAAATGTTGCAATACGTGACAAAAGTGGGCGATATTCCATCATCATTTAACTATATGAATGGAAAATTATCCTAAATTGAATAGTAATGATCTGGGTGACTTTTTACAATTTTGCTTCTAATGCTATAGGCTGATTTTTCTACTAGCGCATAAAATGTTCTATGACAAGTATTTTAAATTTAAGAAATTATTATAGAGCATCATTAGTCTTCAGTTGAACAAAGAAACAATGCATGCCGGGTTTGCTATATTTCATGTCCTTATAGTCAATTTGTTCTCCAAATGTGGCTATGTAGACAATTGCCACATTGACTCGACTTAATTATATTAACGCATGTTTCATGTTGTTTTTACTTTTCCATCCAAAATCATGTTCTGGGTCCATTTGAAAGATTATAGCTAAATAGGCAAGGGGCAAAGTGTATAGTTCCTTCTCAAATCTTTGAGAGATTAGCTATACATTTAAGTGAAAATTTACCTCACTTAAAAAAGAGTTATCTCCTCCTCTTTGTCTTTTTTTCACAAAAGAAGAAATGGCTAAAAATAAGAGAATTTCATTGATTGAATATAAATTGAGCAATATTCCTGGATGCGCTAGTAAGCATATGTCCCTGGGGATACATAGACTGCCTAATAGCTCTGAGTTGCTGTGACTATTGCATAAAAGCAGCATTAAAAATTCTCCCTGGGGATGAAATAATGTAGGATATGAGTTGCTTGTTAATTTGTGCTTATTGCCAGGACGTGGCAAACCAAATAAAAATTTTGAACTTAGCTGCTAACCAACTGACCAAATATGTTTAGTAAATTATGGTCAATAACTTTAGTGTTTATTCTTCAATCACATATTACTGAAAAAAAGAGATAAATAGCCTGTTTACAAGTTTATATCTGCAAGAAACTTCTTATAAATAAACTGTATGATTTTTCTGACATTTAACAGTCTGGGACTTTAATTCCTTTCCTCTTCCCTTTATCAAATGCTTTTTGAAAACAAAAAATTAAAATAATCACACAAAATTAAATTAAAATAATCACAACATTAGTTCTGAATAAAGAGAAATTTTTAGTATAAAAATTGATTCCACATTTTAGGTATATCAAGAATAATCTGATAAATATTTTCTCATTAAATGAATATATGTAATACATTTTATTCATATGTAAACATCAATATAACATATATTTCCTAAATCTTCTGGTTATTATGATTGCAAGTGAGTATTCTTTATTTCACATGGATCCATCTTTTTTTAGACTGAAATCATAAAGACTGATTTAATGAGGAAAAATCCTGCAATAATACGAAATTAATGAAAATTAATAAATATAATTCCAAGAATGCAACATAGAGTCATATTCTTATTGTGATTAAAGGCTGAAGCAGTTAGTTCAGTATTTTGTAGATTAAAATGTATTTTCTAAGCACATAATTCCCTTTATGGTTGATACATTTTGTGAACTTGAGGAGTCTAGAAGCTTAACTAAGTGACTCAGCAGTTCTACATTCTGGGGTGAAAAGGACATGGTCTTAGAGCTCTGGGATGTTGTTCATTGTGTCAACTTGAGACGTTTAGAAGGATAACTGTGTGACTCAGCAGGGGGCCAGGGTCCTTACTTTGTGTTCATCATGAGCCTGTGCAGGAGGAGGGCATGGAGATGGTGTGAGTGCTACATACCCCCTGGGTGGGGGCAACCTGCTTACAGTATAAGAGAGGGAAAGAGGCTTGTTCCCCACCATTTTGCTCTTGCTGCTTTTGCTGTCTTCTGCCACCTTGAAGCGTTGTCCCTGTACCCTGCCACCCTGCCTTGGAGCCAGCTGATTACAGACTGAAACTTCCATAAAGTGTGAGCTAAATAAACCTTTACTTAATTTTGGGTGATGGGTATTTTGTCTCAACAATGAGAGAAAAGTAACCATGACAATTTTAATGTTGTCATAATAAAAAATCCATATTTTACACATCTGGAGTAGTATTTTTCACATACTATAAGTTTAACTATCTTTTTTCACTTCTATCAATTAGTATAAAGGTAGGAACTGCATCATTAATAGTGCTGGGTGTATATAAAGCCTTGTGAAAAACACTCTCTTGAACTTTAGATGATTACACCTAGTACTCTTGAGATTTATCTTGTAAGCTGAAAGAAAAGCTATATCAGCAAATTACAAAATGCTGTTCAACTCTTACTCTGTTCAGAATGGTTCTGTCTGATCTTTTTCCAAAGAAGTTTCAGGTGAGTTATGGAAGGGTAAAAAATGTTAGCAATATCTGTTATTACAAAGACCAAGTTAAGTCTATGGTGGGATAAGAAAAATAAATTTCCAGAGGATGAACAATTGAGTGCAATTTCTGCATAGTGGTTGTTACTGTTTCCCCTTTCTCATCAGCAAAATAGAAATAGGTTCAAGTAATCCAAAGGGGTCTGATATTAGTGAAACAGGCTCAGTAAAGATGACAAATAAATACAAAATAGCAATGGCTTAGATGAAAGAGCTAACTTGTCTTTTAAATAATTGTGCAGACAGATGTGATGCTTATTTAACAGTAGGAGAAGCCTATTTTATTGTGCTGCCATTCTCGCAGGTAACTTCCTGTTCACAAAAGATTCTTATTTTTTTCTTAATAAAAGGTCTTGGTATGTAATTCAGACTGGTCTTGAATTCACTATGTAGCTCTGGCTGGCCTCATAGCAATCCACTTACCTCAATCTCCCTAGTGCTGGGATAGGATTCTTCTTTTGAAGAAAATCCCACTTTTATATACACTACTTTAAGGAATCTTCCTCTAATATTTTTTGTATCATTGCAATATGCATTCTGTCTTCCAGATCTTAGTCGCATGATCACAACTAGCTACAATGTAAGATGCAATATATAACTGGTTCACTCGGAGCTTTACTACTATAAAAAGATGGTGGATAACATTCCTTGACTCAGCCAGGGAAACTGCAAAATTGTTAAGAGACATCCTTTCTTGAGAACAAAGCAGCGTCAAGGCAGATGTATACGGAACTTTATAGAGAAAATACAGCAGTACAGAGGAAGCATGGACGATCTCAAGGGAAATACCATTTTCCTTTGATGTTAAGTAATTTACAGTAATTTTATATTAAACCAAATGCAGTTGTGTAAGGTTGTAACTGTAATATTTACATGACTACTTTGAGATGAAACAAGATTTTCAGTATGTCTTCTTTCCAGTGCTTAAATTTTTGACTTTCACTTTTAACTCTTCAGGTAAGTGCATGTTATGCTTTAGTTTTGGGTACAAACCTAACCATACTGTATAATATGCCTTGAAAACTTTGTGCAATATTTCAAATTAAAAGAAGGGGAGACAATAGTAAGATTGAAAGATTTTTTAAAAGACTGTGATGGGTAGCATATTCGAGTAATAAGACTCGTTTGATAAATAATGTTGGTATTCTTTCCTTAACTCTCCACTGATTTCTTCTCTGCCCTCTTTCTCTTATGTACTCATATCAGTGCCTACACTTACCTGTAAATCTGCTTCCCTTTGCATTGTGTCCAAAAATATACTTATTTATCACCTTTGAATGTTCTGTTCATTTGTAAAACTCAAGAAGAAGGAAATAATACCCCTTATAACCTAAACTTGGAATATATAAATTTGTGTTCACTTAATATATAAAATTTGGAACATACTATTTTCTTCCAATTTTTCTTTCATCTTTATAAATTTCTATAAAAATATTTGTAATATAATTTCACAAAATCTAATTTAGTGGTGCCATAAGGTGGTATACATGAGCCTGAATTTTAATTTGACAGTTTTTGAAATTTTTCTTGTTACAGGTGATATTAAATTTGACTTTTGGGACTGCAGATTTAGCTCAGTGGCACAGCGCCTGCCTGGCAAGCACAAAGTTGTGAGCTCAATTCCTGGTACTGGAAGAAAACAAAAAATATTTGACTTTTGCTGATTATATTCAATGACATCTCTTTATAAATCTTGATTGTATATTAGCATAAATTTCTGTGAATGGGCTTAATAAGCAAAAGATGCACAGTATTTTAGGGATTTTGATGACTTACAAAAAAAATCAATTCTCCAGAAAATTTCAATAATTGGTTTTCCCAACAACACAGGGCAGTACCTGTTACCCAGCACCATCAGCAATTAGGTATACAATGATTAGTGAATTACTAAAGTTTCAATTTGTTACTTGACAAAGTGTTACACTCTAGTTTTAATTGGCATTTAATTACCAATATTTTTACATATGCTTAAATTTCTTCTTTTGTGAATTATCATTTAAAGCTCTTTTCCCAGTGAATTGTTGAGTAATTTCCTTTTAGATTAATATAATAATAATGTATCATATTTCCCAGTTGCGTTAACTAATTGACCACTTAGAAGTGGCAATTGGTTTTCATTAGGTTTTCTAATCTCCAGCCTTAGGATATAAAATTTAAGAAAAGTCTCTTTTAAAAATTTTAGGGCCACAGATATAGCTCAGCAGCATGAGTGCCTGCCTGGCAAGTGCAAGGTTCTGAGTTTGTTCCCTGTACTAAAAA
>NW_004955598.1:427124-437793 GCF_000276665.1 Chinchilla lanigera
TATATGTTCTTAAATAGTGGACATGTTTAAGCAAAAAACATGCAAAATTTAAGCATTATGATGTCATAGAGCAAAATGACCTTTTAGAAGTTTGCACTAACTCATAATTGCCAAAATTGGCATTGGTTGAATTGTACTTCATCAATTGTTTGTATACATGACGCCCATGGATTTGGTTAATCAAGAATATGGCAGTAAGTCCACAACATGTTATAATAAGACAGTGGAAAAAGATTTCATATTGCACACATAGAAGCACCAAACTGGTCACCAGTAATGTTGGCTCTCTGACTATAAGCTGTTTAATAACTTCAATGATGAAATAAATGAACTGAATTGTACAACTTCTTAGATTCCTCTGTATAACTTGCATCCTTTGTTTATATTTGAATATATAGTGAAAATATTTTTAAAAATTTACTCCACCACCTCTAGATACCTTATGATGAATTTGATATAAATAAGTTTGCTTTCTATAGATATTATTGCATTGCATAAATTGAAAGAAGTGGCTTTTCATGGATCATTTAAAAATACAATATGACCGATTCTTCACAAATTATTTAAGTATGTGTTATTTGGCTACTGTACTGTAGACTGATACAGTATTGGTAGGAGGTCTTAGAGCCAAGACCTCTACAGAGGTCTAGATCAATCATTTTCAGACTGATTTGCTGGGTCTGGGGTGGTCCTGCATTTCTGGTGAGATCCCAGATGGTGTCTAACTGCTATTACTCAGCACATTGTGAGAGTCGTGCTCTAGGATACTTTGAACAAATATAATTTTGTAATAAGCTTTTACTTTGAGAGTAAGTAGATCACTCACTACTGTAACCAAAGTCTTCATTTTTAGATAAACTTGGAGTAATATAACTTGATTATAATGCACCTTTTCAATTCAGACACAACATTATGATTGAAATGCAAACATGCTTTAGATGCATTTTTGAATCATTGGAAAATTATTTTTGCCCAGTCTGTATGTAACATGCCCCCCTCCATGAGCCGGAAGAGCCTAACCTGTGCACAAGCTTCCATGTGAAAACTTTACCTAGGTCCTAGTTACACTGTCCGCACCCAGTTACCCTTATAAAGAAGGAAGGAGACAAGCAAATTTCCTGTGTTGGTGTCTGCGGGGATCCATGAAAGCATATTTTCTATTTTTTTCTTAGAACTAAGAAGAATTTTAAAAAATATTTTCGTTATTTATATCTACTTGTATTACATTCAAAATTTAAAACATTTTAAAAAGAAAGGAGTGTTGTCTTTCTGTTGAACAGCCAGGGAATAAATTATACTGTAACAACACATCTCTGTAAGTTTTCTGCTATTAATGGGAGCTGACTCCTATGTTGAAGTAGTTAGAAATTGTAATCCCTAGTACTCTCTGGCTAAAGTATCTTGTCCCCTCTTTCCATCACATCTTAGGAAGACAAACGGTGTCTTTAAATTGTGGCATCAATGCTTAATAATAATAGTTTCTTATTACTGTAAATTTAGGGGCTCTTTAAAGTATAAATGCTTAGATTTCATCCCAGACATAGGTGGTTCCTGGGCATGCACTTTTAAAATTTGTATTTTACTTTTCAATAACTTATAATAATTGTATATATTTGTAGGGTTTACTATATTTCTGATTATGCTTATATGCATACATTTTGCAGTGAACAAATAAAGATAGTTAACATAACCATCACCTCAAACATTTATCATTTTGTTGTGGTGAGAATATTAAAAACCTTGTCTTTTATCTGTGTGGAGATTTAACTCAGGGCCTTCACACTGAGCTACAAACTTTGACATTTTTATATAATTTTCAGTCATTAAGTCACTAGTGTGCCCAGCCTGTGTTTGAACTGGAGATCCTCCTGCCTCAGCCTCTCACAGTCCTGGGATTAAAGATGTGTGCTACCGTGCGAAGTTTCGAATGTCGTAAAGACCATGTTCTAGTCCATATACAACTGTGAGTTGATGCTATGTATGTATGTTTTTTTTTTTGTGGTGCTGAGAAAGAAACATGGTAGAACAAGAGGTCTCCACTGAGCTTACACCCTCAGCTCTACATTTATGATTTTAAATCTCAAGGAGAGAAAAAGGACTTGCTCTAGTTCCTCCTCTGAAACTAGAAAGCACACATTAACAAAACTACTGAGGTATGAAAAGAATAATAGGAAAAATACAGTGTTGAGGCACAAGTAGGACTGCCAGCTTTAGCAAATTAAAATACAGGATGCTCAGGTTACAGTGAATATTTTAATACAGTCATATCCTGTGCAATATTTGAAACTGATTATTACTACAGAAATATCATTTGCCTATTTGAAATTTTAATTTAACTAGGCCTCTTCTAATTTATTTGACAACCCAACACATAAGGATTGCCGTGGAATTCTTGTTTTTGGAACCGGGGATCGAACTCGGGACCCTGCTATCACCAGCCAGGTACTTATGCCACTGAGCTATATCCCCGGCCTGCCGTGGAATTCTTGGGAAGAAAGTATAGTTAAAAAATAGGTAGCCCAGGGTATATATCATCATATGCAGCAAGAAAGACAATATATCAACTGAGATTTAAAACTAGTGCATTAGGAGGGAAGAAAAAGACATCATTAAAGTTAGGATTTTGGCAACAGCTTGACTGTTGGTATTAGTTTTAATGTGTGGGATTTATATATTTATGAAGACAGCTTGGTTTTGTTTTCTCCTGATATCATAGTTGGGAAGAGTGGCAAATTGGGCTGGAAGCCAGATACCATAGTGAAATTGGAACCATGCTTTAACCTTTAACAGGAGCCTGAATCTGCCTTGTCAGAATACAGAGTTATCAAATGTTATAAACCCTCACCTGTCACCTTCCAAGTCATTGTCTTCAGGCAGGAGGGTTTTCTTTGAAGACACACTGGAGCACAGAATGTGATTCATATGACTTTTCAGCTCAGATGATATAACCTTGTTCTCCTTATCTACTTTATTGCTGTCTTCAGGGCATCATAGGGAGCAAATAGAAATGGTTTGTGAATATTAGAGAGACTATGAGCACATCCATGAACAAACAAGTAACTAGATGCCATTATTCTGTCCCTCATGGGTATAGCAATCTAGTAGATAATGGAAAGTATTACTATAAGCAGAAGGTACACTAACTTCCAGGGATTTGCCATTTCTTCATGTTTTTAACTTTCAATAAATCCCTTCATACATGGATGGTTCAATTGAAAAAAGAAAAACAAATGCAGTCTTCTGACTGAGGTGGGCATTTTTGAAACTCTGATGTTTGAGAACCTTCTAGACATAAGGTTACTCTTGGAAATGGAAGTTAATGCAGAGGTATGAGTGGGTCAAGAACAATTTTTTAAAATGGTTTAAGAAATTAGAAGGAATGATCAGTTATGTTAAGGATTAACCCAAAATGGTTGTGTATGGTAGCTGAGGTTTATATCTGACTGGTAAAATGGGAATTTTTTAGAGGTAAAGAGTTCCAAATAGAACCTCTGGATCAGGGAGAACTCAAGACGCATAAAATGTAAGTGTAGGGGACAGTGTAGCATGATGGCATTGGAAAACTTGTAGTACAGCAGGAGCCTTTAGTCCAAACAAATGGATCATGTAGTTGGCCTGGAGATACCGTTAGTCAGCTGTGCCATGTCATAGGTACACGCAAATGAAGTTGTGATATCACACCAGGTTGTGTTAGCTGCCGTCCAATCCTCAGTGTTAGCACAGAACTAAACATCTGCTCTCATCAAACACTGTTCAAGCCCGAGAGACCTGTCACTGAGACAGTGTCATTAAAATACAAGAGGACTGTGTCCAAATGCCATTATGATTTAAGATTTGGATCATTGCCAGCATGGAAGATGAACAGTGCTTCAGACTTTGGGAAGGATTTGAGTGGCAGAAACATTAAGGTTAGAGAAAAGACAAATTAATTAACTTGCTAAACTCTTCCCCTCAAAATGAATGCAAAAATGTTTCACTCAGTGGAACAATTTCCCGGTAGGCCTTCAAAGGACCCAGTTTCCATTTTTTTTTAATGTTCCATAATTACATATGAATTAGGGTGAGAGTCTCCAAAATTGCACATGGCAACTGAGGAATATTTTGCCATATTCATAATTTAAGTTACCCTTAAGTTTATACCTGTGCTGACTTAATCACAAGCACATAGACTCGCACGAGAATTATAAAAATCTGGGTTTAGGTTTAATAGATTTAAAAATTGAAAAATTAAATTTGAATCTCAGCTTTAAACAATTTTGATTTAGAATTTTGATAGTACAGTAATTTCTTGCAAATTGTATTTCAACTTCTGATTCTTAATGGATACTCTATTTTAGATAAAAAATTGATTAAAAGTAATTTTAGTTTTTTCACTTAACTTTCATTTTTAATAAATATATTTTAAAATTATATGAACTCTGAACACAATTTAATTTCTTAATCTTCTAGATCAATATTTTTCCAATGGAATTTTCTTCCACAATGTAAACAATTTCTATCTGCATCATCCCACATAGTAGCCACCAGCCACATAAGCCTTAAACCGTTACATGTGGTTGTTATTGTTAAGAAACTATTTTAATTTTAATTAATTTTGGTTAATTTAATATGTATGGCCACATGTCATTGGTGGCTACTCTCTAGGACAACATAGATTTAGAGTATTTTTATATTCAATATAAATTATGTAATAATATTTTATGATGCAGTAAATAATCAGTAATTTTGCTAAGATAAAAGCAAGAAAAATAAGCATTGTTAAATCTCTATATAATAATTGCGACTCTCCAACTCCTTATTCCTTTATGAGAACACCCAGACATGTGTAAAATAATTATAATGTTATCTTTAATATTTTGCTCAGTGAAAGCCTTATAAAAAGCACAGTTTTATACATACTTTTCAGTTTTATTGGAATCAAAGCAGAAGTATAAATCATATTTGATGGCCTTATTTACATCTTTTAAATATCAACATGCATGATACATATAGGCCTCCTTCTTCTCTTTTCCCAAGCCCAAAATTAAGGAATTATAGAGAATAAAAATGAAGGCATCAGATTTTAAAAATTAGACATCTAGATCATTTTAAGTTTTTATTGGACAAGCACTTATTTGATTATTGAAATGGAGGTATCTAATACCATATATTATAAACAATAATTGGATGGATAATTTAAAGAAAAGATCTGAGGGATACAGAGCTGTAGAAACACAGGTAAGACTAGTGTGTGGAATGAAAAAAGCTGAAGTGGCAAAGACCCAATGCAGGTTAGAAACAAGGAGGAAATGCACTGAATGAAGAATTTATGTTTTGTTTCTTGGAGATAGGTTAGGGACTTGGAAAAAACAGAAGACAGCATTAAATAAGATAAAAGTATAATTTTTTCAAATCATCACCTGTGGCAAATGTATGGCATTTATGATAAAATACACTATAAATTTTCAACTAAATACGAGAATAATAAGAACAGAAGATGACTGTTGGAATCTATAATGTGAGGGAAAGTGCGTGGTATAAACCCAAACACTAGGCAAAAGACAATGATAAGAAATCATGATATATCTTCATGCCAGTAATGATCATTATTAATCATCATTGGATAGTTTCTCTTATGTTTAGCTTTATAATATTTATAAAAATCATCCACTTACCAGTTTTCTGATCTTAAACATTTTAAGCTTTGCTTGGGTCCTAAGTCCATCATTTCTAAGGAATCCAAAAGTAGGCAACCCTAGCTAGAAGTATGACAACTATCATAAAATAAACAAAGAGTTTTGAAAAGTTCATTATACGTTTATAAAAATTATCAGTTCAAGACAACAGAAATATAATCATTTCTGCTCATACTATGTTTTAGTAGCTATTTATGGTGGTTTAAATTCTCAATAGCAAATGAATGGGCAAACCAAAAGAGCCAGACAGAGATAGAAAGGAGGGAGGTACAGGAAGGGGGAAAATAGATTTCTAAAGTGCATATATCTCCATATTTCGGGGGCTTTCTAAATCAGTAAATGGACTATTTTTAGCTCCTCACACTTGAGAAGTTCACTTCTTGGTTCAAAATTATTAAGAAATAGAAAAAATCATGTCTATCATTCTCTATAGAACAAAACAAACCCATAAAGTCAATAAAGTCAAGGTAATAGAAAAGAAAATTCAGTAATCCATCACTTGGCATTTAAAAGATATTCTATTACTAGATATGGCTTCTAGACACCCTAAAGTTTATGTTCATCTTATCAATTCACTGAATTAACTACAGTGGCCTTCAGAATTACAATGAGCCTTATTACAGATACTTCAGAAAGCTGGTTTTTATTTTTATTTTTTTATTTTTTTGGTTTTTCTCTGGTACCGGGAACCGAACTCACAACCTTGCACTTGCCAGGCAGGCGCTTTTGCCGCTGAGCTAAATCCCCAGCCCCTAGAAAGCTGGTTTTTAAACAGCTTGAAAACATTAACCTGACAAGAAGATAAGTCAATAAAAATATAAATGTACATGTTGATGTCATATACATTGTGAGAAACTAAGCCCATTTGCTTTCCAGAATATGCCGTTTCATCCATGAATAGACATTTTAATAACCAAGAATCATGCTAAAATCAAGTTAATCAAATCATTTTCAATAATTCCAATGTCTAAAATTACTACCTGATTAAATATTATGCGATTATATATTAAGTACTTTGTCTTTTAAAAATGAATTTAATGTCAGTGACAACCATACATTACTTTTCCTATAAAACAACCAAAACCAGATACCTAGATTTCAAGTCTCCACAGACACACATAACTAAGAGTGATGGTACCACTATCTTCATAGTAATGCTCACCTCAGGAACAAGTGGATGTGAGGACTAGGGCATAGATAATGGCCTTTTCCTGATTTCCCATCATTTCCTGACTTTTCATAACATCTTAATTTAGACATCTTTGATTCCAAAAAATTGCCATCCTCCTAGAAATAGCTCAGAACCTTACAACCAACATTACCAGGCAAGGAGGCTTTTTAAAAGTTTATCCAATAATTTTAGAAAGTTTTATATATGTCAATGACTCCATGTAATTTTACTTTTATTTTGTTCTCATCACACATGTACTTGACAACTATATTGGCACATCCTTGAATACTACACCACTATCACTCCTAGATTCGAAGGCCTGTTCACTCTGTTTGCAGTGCTTTATTGTCTTTCCTGAATGTTCTTGCTCTAACTGAAACCATAAGCTCCACCAAGGACCCTGATCTCCCTGTAGACTTCTCAAATTCTGCCTTCTCACCATTGGAAAGTACAATCATTGTCTTACTTGTTTCTCATTGCTGCCTCCCAGCAATTTTACTGAGAGCCCCTCCCTCTGGAAATTTCATCAAGGGTAAATACCATTGACACATCATGTGCCTCGCCTCCTTGCTGTAGGAATCCATGACTCTTCCAGTTTCTTCTCATTTATTACTTAACACATGTAACCGATGACCTATTTCACTCCCCAAATCTACTTCTTCCACAGTTCCTTATGATTTTTATAACCAAATAAACCCTAAAGTACTTAGCTTTCTCTCTTGTCACTACAGATGAATTCATTGTGGTTCTGGTTCAAACTGACACTTCTCCTCATGCACATAATCGTCTCTTCTTCACCCAGGGTAATTTTTTTCCTTGCGTTCACTTATCTCCATAGTATTTGTTTGTCACTCTAAGAGCACATTACAGTCATATCTGAAAATTCTATATTATCAGCCAAGTAGTTCTATTCTGACATACTATTTTTTTCTAGTTTCTTTTGTAAGAATATTCATCAAAAGATTTATGCACACTGCTTATATTTCCTTAATTCCAGTTTTGTTGTGGTTTTAAGACAAACATTTGGTTGCTGCAACAAAATTTATTTTTCACAAAGTCACAGAGAACTTCTGTATTAGTAGACTCAGTCAGACCACAGTTTTTAAGTTCCTGGATTTATCAATAGTATTTTACAACAGTGCTGACACCCTCCTTTCTCAGACACTTTCATAATAACAAGGACACTTCTACTCCAGGATTTGCCTCTTGCTTGCTGCCCATTCTAGGTCACCTTTTCCAATTCTTTCTCATCTTGTTATCCTCCAGTGAGGGTATGTCATAGGGCTTGATCTTTGGCATGGGTTCATCTCTGTTTTAGGTGATCTCAAACAGACTCAAACTAATAACATAAATTCAAACATCATCTGAATATCAGACTTACTTACTTAACTAGTCACTGAACATTTGGATTTAACAAATAAGCATTTTAAAGCTGAAAAGTTGTTGGGCGTGATGGCACACACCTGTAATTCCAGCACTTGGGAGGCTGAGGCAGGAAGATCATTGTGAGTTCGAGGACACCCTGGGCTACAAAGTGAGCTCAAGGCCAGCCTGAACAGCATAATGAGACCCTGCCTAAAAAAGACTAAATAAAAAAGTAAATACAGTTGACAAATTGAAAACTGACCTCCTAATATTTCTTACATGGCAAACCTCTTCTTCCTATATCCTTGTTACTTGCTTCTCTGAGAATAGAAGCAAAACTATTACCCTACAACATTCTACATGACTTGGCTGTTTTGAGAGTCCCTTGTCAATATATTCCTTTTTATTTCCACTCACTCAGCCAACTGGCCTTCTTAAAATACAAAACACATAAGAAATAAAACAAAAAACAGCCACTAACATTTAGGCACCAGGTTGACACTTGGTGCCAGACTGCAGTGTTATTTGTTACAAGCCGTTCTGATGTCAGCAATAATATAGACCATACTAATGGTCATAAATAGGTGTTGTTTCCTTGATGACCTCAATGATGCTACACAAAATGTATGAATTGAGTTCACCATTCAAAGAATAATTGTGGAAGACAGGGATTAGATAAATTAATGGATTAAAATATTGAGACAAAAATCACATGACACGGAATTTTCATTCATTTTTAGTATAAGACATCTATATTTTAATGATTTTTGAATAGAAATACACAGATGTCTCCCACCCCAACTCTGCTGGCCCTTGTTTTTGTCTTTGTTGTTGTTATTTTGTTATCAGTTATTTTTCTCTTTAAAATAAAAATACAAAAATAAAAAGGAATTATCATTCTCATTGTAGCATAGTAAATATTACCTATATTGGGTTAAATCACACTAGTTTTGACTGGGAGATTTAGAATAAATTTCTCTTAATTTTTATTATCTACACCATTTAAGTCACATGCACTTAAACTTATTTTCATGAAATTTGTTTTTCAATGACTGTTTTGGTTTCCAAATGTAACTAAGAAACTCCCCTTTTAATTCTGTTTCTATGAGTAGGAAGACGTGATTTAGCTCTTGGAATTTTTTTACATATGTTTGGTTCCCATTTGAGCTTTGCATTTGTCTAAAAGAGCAAAAGAATTCAGTGTTTTAGAGAAGTGGTGGTAATTTATTATCTCTGTGATTCCTTCATTCTTTTAAGTTTAAATTCTGGGCAACAGGTAATTACCTAGTTATAAGATTAGCTTTTGATAGATTAAACACTGACAATAGAATGCACTATGATTTTGTTGATAGGTTAAACTTAATTATACTATTTTCCTCCTTAGAGTAAAATGATTTACCTGGCCTTTTTCCTTCTGGGAGAGCCCTGTGAGAGAATGCTCCAGGTGGAATATAAAGACTTATACTAATAAATGTGTTTTTGCTTACGAAATACCTACGGTGTTAATTTTAAGAACAATAAAATATGCAGAAAGTATATTTTAACTTATGAAGGCTAACTGATTCATATAAAGTAACTGAATATTCATATTGTATCACAACATAGATCTTACTAGATCTGTTTATAAAAAAGAAAATGTATAATATCCATTATTTAAGCTACAACTATAATTTTGATAGTGGTTTTAAAAAATATTTAAATAATCTGCTTACAGAGTAAGTGTTTTCCAAAGAATAATATGCTAAGTTGCTTTTATCCAATTTATATTTTCTAGCAATATGCTACTTCTTTAAGTGGAGAATACCTGTAATTATTTTAAAGATACATTCATGAAATGTATGTAATTGCCTAGCTCTAACTATTTCTGAGGGTGGCAATATTGTGGGCTGGCTTATAGAATTCATAATGTGAAACATGGAAATTTTTTAGTATTTTGATTCAAGAAGTGTTATAAAGAATGCTTCTCTTGGAATTATCAGTGAATGGTACTACCACTGGATTTTCATCTCTTCTAGATTCCTTAAAAGCTAAAATACCCTTGGTAATCACCCAGCATAGCTACTCATTATTTTTAGGAGAAGAGGGACAGTATGTTTATGATGCGGAAAATGCAAGCCAATTTTCCTAGCTAAATCACTACACAAACACTCTGGAAATTAAGCATGATAACACCCTAAGCCTATTCAGAAATTCTTGGGAATAATACACTGAAGTAAAATGTAGTAAAAAGAAGAAAACCACAAAACAATACAAACAAAAATTATTCTTTGAAAAGGGCTATTATCGTATCAAGAAGTTTTATTTTATAATCTATTAGGACATAACACTTATTTCCTTCTGTTTTGGTTTGAGGCTTATTTTTGCAAGGGGAGAAACATAATGCAGGACACATATAAGATTATTTATAATAATCACCCAAACAGTGATATACAAAAGAGTGCAGGAAATCTGTGCACAC
>NW_004955598.1:438838-444337 GCF_000276665.1 Chinchilla lanigera
CTTTTTGCCACTGAGCTAAATCCCCAGCCCCCTATTTACATCTTTAAAGAGCAAATTCCATACTTCACATTTTGGGTTGAAACTACTGTGGAAGTACTCTTTAGATAACCTAACATTATGACATTTTTCCTTGAATGTCTAATAAAAGACATCTGAATTATTAAAAGTTTTGAGTCTTAACATCCATGATCAAGATAAGGGCTATGTAGCTATTTCATGAGAATACTTATAGGTCCTTTTTTTTTTTTTTTGGTTTTTTTTGGTTTTTTCGCCGGTACCAGGAACCGAACTCACAACCTTGCGCTTGCCAGGCAGGCGCTTTTGCCACTGAGCTAAATCCCCAGCCCAGGTCCTTTTAAATGTACAAATTTCAAATGTTAAATAATATTTGGATCCTTAAGATTTACTTGGATGCATAAATTCTACATGCAATATATTAGAACAGTTATTAATAAAGTTGTATTCAAATATTTTTATTTCATTGATACAGCAAGTAAGCAATGCTATAAGGAAAAGAAAGGAATGTTATAAGGGAAAGGAAGAATATGTGTGTTAGGTATCTATTAATATTCACATATTTATAATATTTTAGTACAAAATGACTAAGGTAAATGTAAAGATGTGGGCTGTCAATGGCGTAAATGAAATGAAAATAAATAAAGCTTCTTCCAGGTCAAAACCTTTAACTGAAAAATGACTGCTGGTGGTAAAATCCAAATTAATGAGGACAAAAGCAATAGCATTGAAGAAAAAGAAATATTCAAATGAAATTTAAAGACTGGAACAGAGAAAGCTCCTCTTAGAATATGAGACAAGATTTGTTACTATCGTATCAAAACAATGGAAAAGATAACTCTAAAATTATGAATTTAGACAAGCTATCTTGGAAAATTTTCTCTCTTACAAGTACAGAAAAAACATTTATTTCGAAATGAAATATAAATGAAGCAAAATCAATTCAGGCAAAAAATTAATACAAAATTATCTTAAGAAAAAATCATAAGGAACAGAATAAAATCTTATACAAATATAAATCATAATAAAAATTATGTCCACAAGTTAGATGTTAAAAGGTCAACTTACATTTCAATCTAAAATTAATCCAGACAATGGAAAGAGCTGTGAAAGAACACATGAATTAGGGTTAGAAGAACTCAGGATGGACATGACTGGAAAAAGGGATGTTTTGACAAAACCACCAAAAACACTCTGGGAAGAATTTCAAAGAAAGCAGGGAAAAGTTGATATATACCAACTAAACAGAGGGAAGAGAAAAAGAAGAGAGGATACTCCCTTCTAGAAAATGGTGGATGACATGAAGAAAAATTTTATCATGCAGAAATGAAGAAAAGATTAGAAAGTAGTGGGGCAAAATTACAGAAAGTGTAAAGACAATGACCTTTTGGACATGACCCCAGAAGAACAAGTAATAAAAGCAAAAATGCACACATGAAATTATATCAAACTAAAAAGCTTCCACACAGCAAGGGAATACTACACATGGGAGAAACTACTAGCTAGTGATCTGACATACACAATATACAAGTTGAATATATAAATTACATATGTAAATATATGTTAAAAATAATTTAAAAAGTAATCTAATGTAGAAATGGGCAAATGGTCTCAATCGGCACTGGTCAAAATTAGACATAGAAATGGCAAACAAATATGTGAGCAATTGCTCACTATCATCAGCCATTGAGGAAATAAAAATAAATAATATAATGAGATTTTTTTTTTCAACTCAGAATGTCTATTATTAAAAAATGGTAAAATAAAAAAATTCTTACACACTACCCCTGAGAATATAAATTTGTATAAGCATTAGGGAGAACAGAACAGAGTTTCCTCAGAAAACTCAGAATACATCCATAATGTGGTCCAGCTACTCCAGGTCTGGGTATATATCCAAAGGAAATGCAGGGCTGGGGATTTAGCTCAGCGGCAAAGCGCCTGCCTGGTAAGCGCAAGGTCGTGAGTTCGGTTCCTGGTACTGGAGAAAAACCAAAAACCAAAAAAAAAAAAAAAAAAAAAATCAAAGGAAATGCAATCAGCCTATCAAAGAGATACTTGTATGCCTATTATGGCTTATACTTAGGTGTCACTCCAAAACCTCATGGGATTATATGTGGCACTTTTGGGAGGTGACTGTATCATGGGATGTGGTCATCATCAATGGATTAGTCCACTGATAAGTTCATAGTTGATTTGCTGTTAGGTGATGGGATCTGGTCAGAAGAGTGGGTCACAGGGTGTATCCTGGAAGGGCTTATTTTTCCCTGCTCCTGCCTTTACTCTCTCTGTTTCCTGGATGCTACATGAGCATCCCTCCTTTCCCATGCACCTCTGCCATGTGGTCCTGCCTGGAGACAGTCAACTATGGATTGAATCATGAGTCAAAATAAGCCTCTCCTTCCTTAGATTGTAGGTATCTGTTATTGTGTCTTTGCAACAAGAAAGTAAGTGAGACAATGTCCATGTTTATTGTGGTACTATTAGCAACAGTTAAGGTACAGAATCAGCCCAAATGCCTATCAACAGATGCACGGATAAATATGGTATATTAAAAAGGAATATTATTCAGCCAAAAAGAAGGATGGAATCCTGCAATTTGTAGGAAAATGTATGAAACCGGAGACACTGGTAAATAAAATAATCCAAACACAGATACACAAGTACTGTATGCTCTCTATCATACATGGAAGCTTCTAGATAAGTAAACCCTGGTGTATAACAGTGATTAATAGAGGTATGGAAGGTTGTGTATTTTGGGGAGAGGGGAAGAAATTGGATTTGACCAATAGACACTCTATGCATGTGTGAAAATATACTGAGCCTCATTAATATATACTATTAATTCACATGGATAAAATTTTATAAATAGAGGATATATGATAAACACATTTAAGCATTAGACATATATAAAATCCCCTTGTCCATAATAAACTTAAAAAATACAAGTTGTCAAAAATTTCCTAAAATATTAAAAATACCTATAGCTGCATATTGAAAGCATATATGACATACTTGGAAAAAATTCAACCAAAGCTGTCAACACTGAAATTTATTGTTGAAGAACTACTGTACAATAAAAATTGTTTAAAAATTAATTTCAGACAAAAACTCAGTAGCATATATAGGAAAGAGTAACAGTTATCAGGTTTTGCAAAGGTAATACATTATGCCAGAAGGCGGTGGAGGGGCCTACTTATTATACTTGATAGAGAAAAGGTGAACTAAGCATTTTCTAATTGGCCAATAAAAATTTAAGTGTTAAGTTGAAAGACAAGGTTTTGAACATGCAATAAATCAGCAAATATTTTTATCATGAGACTTTTTCTAGTAGCATATATATATAATGAAGTTTATGTATCCCAAGTGACTGGAAAGGTCACCTGAAGATTATTAGTGACAATTAAGCACAGCTTTACCTATACAGTACTTCTGTTCATATCTAAGCTTTTGGTTTACCTGGGCCACACTGAAGGAAGAGAAATTGTCTTGGGCCACATATAAAATATGTAATAGAGTTATTGTATATAAATAAGAAAACATCATTTAATTTTTATATTTGTTATTAGAACATATTTTGAAAAAGTACCAGTGGCCTGTAGGCTGCAGGTTGGCATGGCTGCAATGGTGACAATGTATGGTATAGCTGTATGTTATGAAAGTACATGAAAAATATAATAAACTTGCTGACTGCATTTAAGTTAAACAAAAGAAAAATCAACTTATTACAAGTGATACAATGAGAAATGGAGCTACTTGAAACTAATTACATAACTGGGAATTAATGAATAATACCAAATAAAGAGGTGGATAAGAATTATATATATACATATATATGTATTATTATACAGAGAAAAATTATTACAAAAATCTCAAAAGAGAAGATTAACATGTGATATGTACATGTACCAGTACCTCAAAATGAATGTATCTATTACATTTCAAAGCATTCCAATTAAATAAGTAAAGTAAAGTAATAAATTCCAAAGATATGGTTAAGAGAGAAAGAGGAAAAAAAACAGAGTAAGTGCAAGTACAAGCATATGAGCCCAAAATATCAATATGTGTAAGTAGGCTGAATTCACCTACTGTATGTGTGTGTGTGTGTGTGTGTGTGTGTTTCACAGTGACCAAAAATGGCAAACCAAAAATATCCTGCAAATGAGAGACAAACTTGAAACAGAAAAATAAAAAAAATAACGTATAGGTAAAAATGGTTAGTGTGGACTGACAACTGCTGGTCAAGTTCTAACCCCCAGCTGAACTGAGTAAGCGTGGTGCTGGGTATGGGAGGCCCACCTGGAGAGTGTTGCCAGCAGCATAAGAGATAGAAATGTATAAAAAGAAAAAGACACTGTTGGTAGCTGAGAAAGGCTGTTGGGAGCTGGTAGAAGCCGTAAGGAGCTGTTGGTTCTTTTGGAGGAGAACTCGTCATGCTGGCTTTCCTGATGAACTTGGCTGTTTTCACTCTCCAAGGAGCTCTGGAGCTTGTTGGCACTGAGAACAGCTTCAGTTCACTTTGAAAGAGCTCTGGTCCTCACTTTGATCTAGAGGGGAAGATGGTGCATGCCAGTCTCTTGGAGAAGCTTGCTGCATTGGCTTTATTGTTGGGAACTCAGCTGTTTTCACCATTGGAGCGTGGGACCTCCATGTTGCTGAGGATGGCCATGCTACTTTTTAGGGGAGCTCTGGTTCTTACCTTGCATGTCACTTCCTGGCTCTAGTGTAGCTCCCTCAGCCTGCTAGCTGGTGGTCAAATTATAACACCTAGCTGAACTGACTAAGCATGGTGCTGGGTATGGGAGGCCCACCTGGAGACTGTTGCCAGCAGCATAAGAGGTAGAACTGGATAAAAAGTAAAAGACGCTATTGGGAGCTGAGAAAGCTCCTACCACAGATCCTTCATCCTGCTGGCACAGACTTCCTAGATTCCACCACTGACCTTTGGACCTTCCCAGTGCAGATCCATGAAACAGGCCTGCATGAGATATTGTTATGGGCTCTGGGCCTCCACTTGGACTCGCTGCAGGCATTGTTATGGGTTCTAGCTTTTCAGCTGGACTCATGCAGGGGGCTGATCCACGGGATCCAGACCCTTGGCTAGATTCCTTGGTCTTAGTGTGTGGACATATTTCCTGCACTCTCTTGTATATCACTGTTTGTGTCACTATTATAAATAATCCTGGGGCTGGGGATTTAGCTCAGCGGCAAAAAGCGCCTGCCTGGCAAGCGCAAGGTCGTGAGTTCGGTTCCCGGTACCGGAGAAAAACGGTTCCCAAAAAAAAAAAAAAAAAAAAAAAAAAAAAAAAAAATCCTATAAAATATGTGTCTTGTATTATATTGTTCCCTTGCAATATCCCCCAAAATACCACAAATGGATATAGATTTCAGAAGATTTTTATGTAAATTTCCAGTTTCTCCTTAGACATTTGACATTGTATAACATCATATAAGAAAACTATGGGGGCTGGGGATTTAGCTCAG
>NW_004955598.1:444437-450956 GCF_000276665.1 Chinchilla lanigera
AGAAAACTATGACTTTTATATAGAAATACATTAAAATAAAAGTGCAATGATCAATTTAATATTGTCAGTATATATTCAGTAAATGTGTTTTGAAAAAGCAGTTTATATATTTGCAGGATACAACCTCTAACATGGAGATACAGAATTTTCTAAATGTAATTTTATCATGAATGCATTCTAGATGACTTTTTAAGGACAATATAGGAGGATATATGTTGTTTATTTTTATTCAAAAACATTCTAAGGTGAACCTTTCATTATGATTACAGTATCCATTCACACTCAGAACACTGTTATTAATTGACGCACTGTTATTGAAATTGGGTTGGAAAAGAGAAAATTAGAAATTAGAATGGGCTGGGGATTTAGCTCAGCGGCACAGCGCCTGCCTGGCAAGCACAAGGTCATGAGTTCAATTCCCAGTACCAGAAAACAAACAAATAAACAAACAAAAAGTCAACAACAACAAGAAATTAGAAATACTATAAAGAGTAACAGCATAATATTTAAGAAACTTATTTGAAATACAATCCTTTACAGGTGGACTTGCCTGCCTGCTATGCCTGCTGCAAACTTCAAATACATTAGAAAAATGTCACCATGTTTAAGAATGTTTCTTTCTTAATTGTAATGCTTAAGGATTCCATGTATATCCAACCTTTCATCGGATTATTTTTGAGTTTTAAGGATCATAAAAGCCTGTTCCCACTGACCTGGTTATTTTAAGGAAATAATATCATTTCCTCAAATCTATTCACAAAAAATGCCTCATTTGCACTATAATTATTTCAGAGTATTACATTTTTCAAAATTTCTGTACTGACGTTCCTGTACTGATGTTATAACACATCGAGGATTCTGTGATGTAAAATTCTTCAATACTTGTTTAACATGGCCTCCTCCGGAGTTGTTGTGGATTGTGTGTGTGTATGTGTGTGCGAGCGCATGCGTTTTCTTAAATCATCAGCTCCTGTATATCCAACCAAAATCAACTCTTCGATAACTTTTCGGTGACTCACTAGTCGGTTACAGCAGATGGCACTGTTATTTAGGCTAAGCAATTTGTCAATGGGGCAAGGTAATTGTTCTTTTAAGATTTTTTTCTGAAACAATAGGATCTCTGCGTGGATAAAATTAACACTGACTCTTACCAAAAAAAAAAGGAAAATGAACTGAAGAATACCACGAGAAGATGCTTACTCTAAAATTATGAAAACATTTAAACAATCGCAGAATACACAAGGGAAATCAAATGTTTCATTGTCATTTCTTGTATACTTGATTTGTTACATGCAACTTGGAGTTCAATTGCAAAGATATCTTTGTAAATCAAGGCTAATTTACTGCAAGGGCTAAAAATCAAATGCTCTCTCTTGCTACTGCAAAGATCAGGGATCAGTCACCTAGCATTTTATGATTTATGTGGTTAAATACCTTTCATTAGTGTAATGTTCATATATAAGTAACAAGAACTAGAGTTCAACTAGAAATGGGGTTGGCAGGATGTATGGTACAGGTAGTTTAATATAAAGCCAGTCATTTACTAGCCAACTGAACGCAGGCAGTAGTGAATCTCAATTTTATTTGGAAAATATAGATGACAATATTGAAAATGTATGTTTATAAGGATAAGGTTTAATATAAACAATTTTTATTTAGCAGTTTTCTTAAATAATCAAGGAAAAAGGCAAGAACACCTGAAGGAGCAAGACCAAAAGGAACATTCTCTCTTCTAACAATGAAAGTGTTTTCTACACACACTTCAACTTCTGCATTGCCACTGTGCATGGAAGAACACCAGTGGTAGCCTTGTACTTGTCCCTTTTGTGTCTGCCACATGATTCTAGCTCCATGTAAGCCAGGAGGCCACACAACCTTTTGTACTTATCAATTTTGTAATGTATCTTGATCGACATGGAATGGATGGTCTCAAGGAGTTTGAACTGTATTCTTAAAGGTTTGTTTTTATAAACCTCATGTCTCCAAACACCTATAAGCCAGTGTATATCTTTATCCTCACCGACCAATAGTACTACCTAGAATTTACTCATTTCCTTCATCCAAATTAAAGCAAATCTCTCAAACTCCTTCGTGAACAATATAGTTATAATGATATAATTTATAATAATAATAATAATTAGTAGTAGTAGTTTTACTAGTAGTAGTAGTGGTAGAGATTCAATGGAGAACCTTCGCACTGAACTATATCTCTAGCCTCTTTTAATTTTTTTTAAATTTTTGAGATATGGTCTCACTACTTTGCCCAGACTGGGCTTGAGCTACTGATCCTCAGAGTTTTGGGATTAGAGACATGGATCACCATGCCAAAATCAATAGAGGAACTATTATTTTGGTTTTTTGCCAGGGAGAATGCTGAGAGCAGCCTTATTATTCCATTCAAGGCACTGCAGTCCAACTCATCTCTGACCATCTCTAAATTACAAGTTTGGCAAATTAGAGCATTCTCTTACTACTGGTGCCAACCCCCCAAAAAGTGATTGACCCAAGACTTACATTACAAAATAATTCTCCATATCTTCCAAGTGCTGAGAAAAGTGCATTTTCTTATTTCTTCAAGATGATAAATATAAACTACCAAATGGTAAACAGCACACATACCCTGGGATTTTAGGTATTCCCTTAAGGCAAAGAATGGAGTTTGTTTCACAGAAATCGCTTCCCATACTAAAAAGAATTGGCATGCTGTCTAGTGACACACGGATTCAGTGGTCCTTTCTCTAATGATATGAGTGCTAGTTCTTCAGCATTGAGTTTGAAGAGATTAGTGTGAACATCCCACTAAAGTAGACTCTAATGCCTTATATGTCTTATTGGTTGCTGAAAAGGTGGGTAGAAAGTACATGTGGCAGTTTTCCACAACATGAACATCAGGGAAGCTTGTCTAACTGAGAGTTTTCAAGGTGTGAAAAATATCAACTCTAATCCCATAGCTTAGGAAGTAACTCAAACAGGTGCATCTGAAAATTGATACTTAGGTAATTATGACATAAATTTTATCCAGAAACATACAAGATATACGAATGCAAACTCATGCAATACTTATGGGGGCTGTAATCTATGTCAGGTAGAGAGAAAGTTGGGGATCTTGCTATTTGGAAGTGAGAATTTAAATTATGCAGATCAATTACTAAAATCGTTTTCATGTTAATTTAGTTTGTAAGAATCTGCAGTAAGAGTAATTTTCATTTCAGATTTTCCAGGAAGGGTAGAATAACGATGTATAAAAACCAAGTGACAATCTGTGAAAAAAGTCACCAATGACATGATTCCTACTTATACAAAAATCCTTAATGGAGTCATTCCATCAGTCCACAACGACAATTCACCATTTTTGTCTTTTATATCACTTGGTTCTCAGGGCCATTATTTCAGCATGCTACTACTCTTCACAGATTACTAGATGAAGAGAATATTTCTAAATAATACAACATAAATAGTAGTGTTTTTCTGTTTTCATCTTTGCGGGAATTAGATTTGTTTTGTGGTTCAGCACCCCTCAGTGTCTTATTAAAAGAAAGTCCTTCTCTACTCTGTACATGCCATACCCATGATACTCTTGTCAGTGGCAAGGTTGGCCCAAATATATGACAGCCCTTTCTACAGAGGTAAAATAAAACCACTGAATAAAAAAATAAAATTTGTTCTCAAACGGAGATCAAAATTACATTTCTGATCCAACCTCAAAGGGAATACATTACTAGTTTCAAATGGAAAAACAAAACCTATTGACATTCTATGGAAAATAAACTGCAGTCTGAAGCATGGGCTCTAAAAATGTGCTCCAGGGACCTGTGGGCATCTTCAAAACTATCTCCAGGGGTCTGCCATCCAAACTCTTTGCATCATAAGAAGGTATTATTTGCCTTTTTTTTACTCACTCACTAGTAGTACAGTGATGTTCTCCTGAGATTTTGTGAAATAGAAATGGTGAGTCTTAGAGATATACATATGAGAAATGAAGTGACATTTATAAAGCTAGATACCTGAAGGATTTGCAAAGGTGTAAAATAACATCATATTTCTATATTTTACTATGGAAAATGTAGTTTTATAAAAATAAAATTATATTAACATATAATGGGATTATTATCTTTTTAAATGATCAAATATACATTTATATTCTTTTAAGTTTTAATTTCTAATATGGTAAATTGAAATATACTTGACCACTTAAACAGAAGCATTTTGGAATCCTTCCTAATTGTTTAAATATTAAATGACTCCCCCTGAGACGGCAGAATTTGAGGACTGCTCATCTAAACACATGACTAACTTCTGTTCTTTATTCATCGCAAAAAACCTGTGATGTAACAAATGGTACAATAGTTCAAGGATTTCTTTAGATAAAACACATACTGAATTCTATTACTTTCAGAATGTGTTGTAAAAGATCTAATCCAAAGTGACTTTAGATACTAGAGTGAGTTCAATTAAGCAGGTGCACTCTTGGCAATTTGCAATGTCCGTGAAATACTAAAACAAAAGAAAAAAAAAACATTGACATTGGAAAATAAGTGTGTCACATTGATTTATTACACTTACTCTTTTCTTACAGCATATCACAGTGATTTAAGTATTTTAAAATATTTATTCTAAAATTAATAATTCTCAAATAAATATGTAAAAATAAAATGCAAAATATTTCAACTCATACTTGTTTTTCTTTCAAGTGGTTCTCACTAAAATTATTAAGGAGTCACCAAATGACAACAACAAAGCAATTTACCAAAGGTATTTCATAGGATAGTTAACCAATACCACTACATCTGATATTCAATTTATTTGCAATGTGCTTCCCTTTCTTTTAAAAAGAATTACTTGGGGTTATTGAGAATAAAGCTATTTTTTTACCACTAACCTCTGACAAGACATCTAAATCTTATTCTGAAATTGCTGGCTTAGGCTTGGACTACTTTCGAGAAAAATCTGCCAATCAAGTAAAATTGTGTGGTGGCTTGTCAATCCTTTTCCACAAGCAATTAGAAGAAAATGACCTACAACATTTCCATTTGTGCAGGGAGAATTTAAAGGCCTGTCGCAAAAGGTGAAAGGTTATTTCATTAAGCTGTTGCTGACAGAGAAAGCAGACCCTCTTGATGGGAGTTCAGCACATAAATAATGTTGTCCAGGAAATAAACAGCATTAATGGTGCCCTGGGACTAAAAAGGAATTAAGGCAGACATACTAAATATAAAACAACAGGGCTACACACAATAATTTGCTTTACATTGTTTTTGTGGATTTTTTTTCAAATAACATTTTGATAGGCTTCTTAAAGAGTATTAACTGTTGCATTTTGTATGAGTTTGGTTATTTTAGAGTTAGGGCAAAATAAAGCTAATAAAATTGTTTAATATTTGAAAGCCTTGTGCTTCTTGTATTTATTAGAATTATTTTTCTCTACCTAGATAGTGTGATATACTTGGAAGAAAAGGATTTCAAGATTTTGAAGACCGGTTTGGTTAACTGTCAAAATCTGTCAAAATCTGGAGTATACCTATACAGCAGTCTCCTTTTGTCTTGATAAAAGAAATGAATAACAATTCATTTTATTACTTTAAAATGCAGTGAAAATTAAGTGAACTAATGTGTATAATTACGAAAAACCCATAAACAGCATGGGAATTTGCCTGGGAGTTGGGTGGGAATGTGGAAGACACAGAATTGCTAATTCCCTGTTGCAGTCATTTTGTTGCTGTTTCACATACACCATGTGTACAGGATCAGAAAATAATAGTTGAAAAAATATGAACTGAATAAGAAGATATTGTTGGCGGTAGTAGAAAAACATTAGAGAAACTATATGGACTCTTAAGGAGCAATAACTTTGGTTCAGGTCCCATCTTTTATATTTCTTTGCTATGTGACAAAGTTCTTCAAGCTTTATGAATGTCAGTGTCCTCACAGATAGAGAAAACATAATTACCTTAATTGCCTTAAAGTGGTGATTCTCAATCAGGTGCAATTTTCTCATTTAGAGGACACTTGGGAATGTCTAGAGACATGATTGGTTATCACAACTGGGGAAAATGCTGCTGGCATCTGTTAGGTAGGGAATAGGATTGCGAAGAAATATCCGATTGCACAGCACAGCTTCCTGGCTCCGAAGAATTACCTTTCCCAAAATGTTACCTACTCTGAAAGTAAGAACATTTGACTCACAGGACTATTGTGAGGCCTAAAAGAGATTCTCTATGTGAACACACCTAGCAACATGCACAGGACATACTGAGTGTCTGAAATATTATGAATTCCTGTTAGATTCATCCTCCAGTGAGCACGAATGTATTATTTATAGCAACGTCTTAAAGTTGGACTTACTGATATTCCTGTATATTTTGAGAGCTAGATATCCAGTGTTACTGAATTCTCTCCTTAAGTTATCCGGTGAAGCTCCACAAAGGTTTATATGTGATATACATAAATGTATCTTAACTTTCTAAGCTCCAGTTAGGATTGTTTTCTTCTAGAATATAAAAGCCTGATGGGGGCTGGGGA
>NW_004955598.1:451056-488071 GCF_000276665.1 Chinchilla lanigera
AAAAGCCTGATGATGTAAGATGGAGAGATAGAGAAAAACAAAGAATTTCTCCAGTGTACGGAGAGTACTGCCTGACAATTTGATGTTTCTTTGTACTATTATTTTTGTGTCCCATGTTTGTAAGAATTGACTACATTTATTAATGCACTGATGACTTAAAAATATTTTCCAAACTCAAGTTCTCCTCACTGTTCTATCCTAGTCCTGCAGTTCAAAGGCGTAGGTGGTTAGTATCTGAAAATGTGAATGAAGTACAAATTGATTACAAAACGAACTTTCATTGACTAAAAAGTAAAAATTAAAAAGTTAGATATTCCAAATATTGATACAGATATGGGATTCAGGGTGTTTTTTTCTTTACTTTTAAAGCATGAACAGGTACAATCTGATCTATAAAATTAGGTATCCAGATAATCAGTGGTAATTCCATTCTGAGATAAACAGGCATGATGGCCTCCATTGCAGTACTTTGGGGGTATGGGAATTGATGGAACCTGGAGGTGATTGGAAGAATGGATACATAATATTAACTATCACATACCAGTGAGTAACTTTCCAGCAGTTAGAAACAATAGATTAGGTGTCATTACTATATAGCTATAACTCAAAACATGGTACTCAATAAGAAATAAAGGCAAATAATACAAAAATAATAAAATAACATTTATACAAACTACAAATAGATGCTTGTAAAACATTTTTTAAAGATTTAAAATATACTGTCAAATGTGTCCTAAAATTTATCCTTGCAGGCAGCTACAATGGAAAAATGTTATTTTGCATAGGCTAATAATGACATTATCTTATGAACTGGTGAACAGAAAGATCTAAATTTGCATTTAATACCAAAAGGTGAAGTTTGTAGATATCACATATGATGTAGAATATAGAAATTTCAGGAAGATATTGGTGAAGAGTTGCTTGCATCATATTCCAAAATGTTCACAGAGTGAGCTTAGTGATGAATTGAAGAAAAATTAAGGATTTAAATAAAGGTAATGACTCCCTAAGAGAATTACTTAATTTCAAAAATCAGGCAAAATAAACAGTAAAACTCTGAAAAAATTGTCCCCCAAATGGCTTCCTGATCAAACTCTGAATATCAGAGAGGGAAAAATAACTCATGCTAATGGGGGTTGGTTGCGGGGATTAATACTTAACTTACTAAATTTGATTCAAATTTGTGATTAGTAATTTACTATTTTAAGAATAAAGAACTTAATTTTAAATACCATTTAAAAATAATAAACTACCAACACTCAGGAGGCTAAGGCAGGAGACTCACTGTGAGTTCAAGGCCAGCCTGAACTGCATACTGAAACCCTGTCTCAAAACGATAATAATAATAATACAGCAACAATAATAATAATATCCTAACAAAATTTTGTTTACATTGTTTCATAGACATTTGTAGTCTATACTTTCTATGATTTTGTTTTGTTTTGTTTTTGGTGGTATCAGGTATCCAACTCATGACCTCGCACTTGCCAGTCAGATACTATACTGCTGAGCTATGTCCCTGGCCCTTGTAGTCTATACTGTAATAGGATTTACTTTTGATAGAGTTTTCCTACGAGTCATTAGCCTAGAATTCTAATGCATGTTTGTGCTCCTACTAAAATCCCTTCTTCTTCTCCTTCAGTCAAAGGTGTCTCTGCTACCTCCACCTAGTTAGGCTGCTCACTGTTAGCATTCTCCTTTTTATTCTGGTGGAGCAGGCCCTTGTGTTCCTTCTGTGCTGGTCTTCGGAAGAAGAGCCCCAAAGCAAAGCTTTCTAAGCCCCTCTGAATACAGGTTCAAACCTCAGTCATCTCTTGCTTGAATTCCCAAATGGGAAGCAGTCTATTAAAGGATGGTTTGGGGTGGCCAGTGTATGTAGATTTTAATCCGGTCATTTTGGTAGCAACTTGACTTTTCCTTGAAGTCTTATTCCAACAGTTTGCTGAGGTAACTGACGCCTGAATGACCCAGTGTTCTTCAGCATTTTATTTTACCATTTATTTAACTTGAACTCCTCGCCTATTAAAAAATTAATTATCCCGGAACGTTTCATCACTTATTAACCTCCACTGTACTTACTAAAGCAAAATTCTCACACCAATTTAATCCAGCTCTTGTTTAATCAGGCCTGTCTTTAAACAACTATATGAGACAGACCAAATAAAATATATGCAAACTATCCAATCTCATGTATGTGAACGTGAATCCCAAAGAATCCTCTGAATTTTCTGGCACTTACCATATCACTGGACAAATAAGTTTCTCATTCTGCCAAGAAGAATATTTTATACCCCCCTCTTATTAAATTGTCAAGGTCTCTTTTCTTTTAAACAGCCCAGTGAGTTGACTTTGCAACCAAATAAAAAATGAATCAAGAGAACCTTGTTTTCTTTTTTATTTGCAATATCATATACACCAATCCGTCTGCATACATTGTTTGCAGTCCCTCTTTCTTTTAAAATTATTTGTCCCATGTGAGCTACTCTGGTATGAAGCCAACTCCTCCAGTGGTACAGTATATTCTACTCCATCCTGTCTTGTTATGAGTATTGTCTTTCTCTGTCTCTTGTGTAATCATATTTCTCTTTCTACTACATCATTTCCATCATCATATAGGACATGCTGTTATTTTCATAATAGTGAAAGTAAAAGGCCAAAAAAAAAAAAACACTAGAACTTCCTTGACCAGTGATTCTGCATTTTTTTATAGCAAAAAACCTTCAAATGACATCTTGATATTTATTGTTTTTAACTCCTTTCAGAAGCTGAAAATGTCTTTGCTCTATTTGTAACTGTACTACTGACCCCTAGTTGTGACAGTGCAGCACAAGTTCAAACCTTCTACCAAGGAGAAACAAGAAATCTTAATGAAGAAATTTCTATTTGAAAATGTCAGACAACTACCAGTATGGTCATAGGAATTTGATACCCAAAATCCAAAGTAGAATGCTAAATGCATTACTTTTCCCGCTGACGTGCATGGAAATTGTTAAACATATATTAAGAAGGCAAGAGGTACTAAGTAGGTGGTATCAGGCTGCAGAGATGAACAAATCTAAGCGATAATCCACGGAGCTCAGGAATTCAGTGAATGTCAAGGAAGAATGATCTTGGTGAACCAAGGGAAAATTTGGTTTTGGACTAATCAAGAGCTACAACCTAAGAAAAAGGACCACTCAGAAATAGGACAGCCTTCACTATGACTAAAACCAGCCTTGCACTGATGCAATATAAATCAGGATGAAAGGAATATGTTTCTATTTTAAGTTTTGTCAGAGGAAACAAAAATAAGAGGAAAGATAAAATAGCCTTCACCCCCAAATTAACCCATATACCATGGACAGGACACCAAATGTATCATGCCATTCTAAAACACAGGGAAAAAATATAATGCTGACAAAGTACGCATGATGTTGTAACCTGAAGGACTATTTTTTAATAGCAAGGAATGAGGAAAAAAGGCTTAAAAGCCATTTATTAGGTGACTGGACAAATAAACTGTGGTGACTCAATCTTGGGAATGTTATAAAGCTGTAAAAAGGAATAAGGAATATCTTTTTATTCTTCTATGGAATTATATACAGAACACGCAGTTACATTAAAAAGAACAACTTTGAGAAAAGTGTGCAGTGTGCAGAACATGGTTGCATTACATCCCAACACTTAAAAAACTTACGTAATTGTTTTCAAAGAGGTTACAGGGATAGCAACTACATATCCCCAATATACTTCAGTATTACATTTACTTTTGGAAGCATGCATATGTTTTTACATAACTATAAGATACAGTTAAATAAAAATAAATACATAAAGATCGAAAGTTATGTGAAATAAAGCAGCCAAATTCTATAATGAGCTAGTGGATTAACCCTGCTTAGATAAACTCTTCCAAATTTGACTGTGTATTTACTGACTGGCATATATTCTAAAGATAAGGATTGCAAAACCAAAACTACAAAAACACAAAAACAAAATCCTGTTTTCCATAATAATTTATGTATATTTGTTAGTCAGTTACTGTACTTTCTATCTAGTTATAAAGAGAATGAGAAATTATGCTAGTAATATTGGTAAGTTGCAGGGTTTTTTCTTCTTTTTTGTGGGGGGGTAAGAAAGAAACAAAAGGTTATGCAATCACATCAAACTCTCGTATAATTAGGAAGCTGAGTTGAATAATATAGAATAAATTCATTAGAAAAGTCTTTGGACTATGGACTAGTCCTGTAGCAATTCTCATCCTCTCCTGAACTATGCTGTCTAAATACCAGTTGTTATTCTCAGGAATGGGAGTCTCTGAATAAATGGAAGATTCTAGGTCTGATGCAAGAAACTTGAGTAGCTTGGCTTATCTTATATTGGAAAGCAAGGGACATTTCAAAACTTCTGAGGCCATATAAAAGGGCCTCAGAAACCAACATGAGTTATCTCCAAGTAGTCAATTTTGGAATAATTTAAGCAACAATAAAATCAAGATTGTAGCATATTGGAACAGTTCAGATGTAGTACATTCCAAAACTTATAATAGCATTCAAAAAAATAAAGTCCATTGGTTGTCTTTGGAGGATGCTAAGTAATCAGATTTATTATTTTGAAACTGGTAAAGGGAATGACTCAACTATGCTTCCTGCTTCCTTTATGAAATGTTGTTTATAGTAATAAAGCAGATGATGAAAGAAAGATGCTCGGTATATGACTTACATTAATGGTGGTAGTTAAACAGTTCTGTAGTCTAAAGAAAACCTTCAGAACCCAAAATATCACTGCTTACTCATCCACAAGTTTTCACAGGAATAGGACACAATTTATCAATATCATTAAATTCAGTATATGCATTGAAATAAAACCTTTCTCCAACAAACAGAGTTCAAATAAACCAGATGCATCACTACTTATGAAGTGGTCCAGAAAAGAAGTACACGCCAGGATTGATCCAGGCTGTCTCAATCTAACAACCAGCTTTTGGAAAATACAGAACTCAAAGACACATGAACCATAATACTTTCTGGATAGAATCAAACAAGTATAACTTGTAGAAAATTCTGCTGACACAAAGTTACACATTTTTAAACATAAAATATAAAATAAAAATATGGGGCTGCGATTACAATAGATCTGAGAGCATATCAGACAATTTTAACTTGTGGATGTTATTTTGATCAGGTAGAAGAAACACTGGAACTGATAAAACTGTGTACAGAAATTGGGGAAATTGAAGCACTGAATAGATATGCTATTACTTTAAGAAATTAGGTCATTTAAAAATTTAGGTAGGTTAATGATATTACAGTTTTATTTCTAAAAATTATCTTAGATGTATTTTAGAGTATTAAGATTAAATGACATAACGCATATTACCAAGCACACTACCAGAACTGAATAGTTATTATTATCCTAAGCTAAAGTCAGAGAATACATGCATCTTCAGTAGTCCTTTCTGCTTGATTAAGGTTCCTTAAATCATATTATTTAAGGAAAACTGAAATAAGGAAAGAGGAGAGGAAGATGTAAGTATTAATACACATTCCCTACATGCAGCAGCTCCCTGGGATGAATGTAATCATTATGTACTCCAAAAATGAGCTAATAAAAATAAAAATTATATATTATTATTCTTAGTTCATGGTGAAATTTGTAATAGGGGAGTTACAGGAGGATTTAAAAAGAAACAAACTGCAGCATGTACATGTACACAGTTGCCAAGATGATTGCAAACTGCAAGCACTGCAAACACGTATTAATAAAATAAAAATATTACACTTAGGAAACTACAAATAACCTTGGAAAGAAAATAATTATGACTTTAAAAATTTATAAAATATGTTAGACTGATGATCAGAACTTTATCCTAGTACTAGTACTAAGAGACTCACTTTTTCCTAGCTTCCTTATAGCTTAATCAGATTTAAATGGGCAAGGGCAACAAATTTTTACTTGTTCAACCATTTACTACATTATTTTCTTCTTCTTGCATTCAGAGAGAAAAATTATTAGAATTATAATTTTAAACTGGTGACATTGATGTGTTATTTTTAAAGTGAAAGTGATCATTTTGTCTAACTTGAGAAATTCTAGTTAATAATTGATTTTTATTTAATATTTCAGATTTTAAGTGGAGAAAACATACCTTTGCCTAAAGCTGAACAATTACCATGGCCTATGTTCCGATTATTCTTCTGAAAACATGTAGGACTAGCTCTGCCCTCATGCAAAATAAAATATTCATATTAAGAAAAACCCCATGTCATAAAGAAAAAAATATTCATATGTCTCTTTTATATGGTGTAACACTGCAGACACTTGTAATTTTATGTATAGTATGTAAATAAAAGAGATTTCAGTACAATGAAAAAATTCAAATAAATTATTTATTTGTGAGTTATGTTTATTCACCTGGTCTTCATTAGAACAAAAAGATTGGGGGAAAGAGCGAATGAAATAGTGGCATTCAAATATGTCTTCTGAAAGAACAGTACTAAGATTGCAATTACATTTTAAAATTTCATTCAGATACTAAGAAGGACTCAAATCTGATATCTAGGTGGATTTTATCTATTAAAGCTATGAGCAGAAGTCTCAGTAGTAATCCATATACTAGGTTCTAAAATACCTTCTGAAGATATCATCTTTCTGTTTACACATGTTTCAAACCTGGGTCTATGAAAATGATAGATTGTGATTCTACATTCGAAATGTGTCATATGGCACAGCTGACTTTAAGAAATGGAGATTATCCTGATGGGCTTCACGTAATCATGTGAGCCCTTCAAAATTGGGTCTAGAGTTTAGAGAGGAATTCAGAGATTTGAGCAATGAAACAAGATTCTCCACTGCTTGCTTTGAAGATGGTGAGAGCTGCAGTGTAAGGAGAAAAAATATTATTTAAGATTAGAGTTGAAATTGACCCAGCCTATAACCAGGAAAAAATTACACTGGACTCGCTAGAATGAGCTCCGAAGAAAACTCCAAGCTCTGTCTGAGAACATAGGGAATGGGTGCCTTGGTTTCATCCTTCTGATAACCTGAACAGAAACCAAGCCACACTGTGCTTAGATATCTGATTCATATAACTGTAAACTAAAAAATGAGCATTATTTTAAGCCAGAGAGTTTATAAAATATGCTATGCCAACTGGGACAACTAAGACATAAAATGTCCATTAAACTTGGAAAACTAAGACATAAAAATGTCCACTGGAACTCTCTAAGCAAAACTTTACATTTCAAAAATTATCTGTAATGTAGCATATTCTAACATATAGGACCTAGGGGTGTGAATCTAAGGTACAGTGCTTGGCAAACAAGGTCGAAGCCTCAGGTTCAATCCCCAGCCCCCCACCAAAATTTATAAAATATATTTCCTTTTAAATTTTAAACATCTCCTTGTGTAAAACTCTGAGGGTGAGTATTTTGCAAAGCTACGATTACAGCCATTACGATATGACTCTGAAGGGCAGTTTTGATGTCAGTTGGCTTTCAAGGCAGGTCAGTTCCTAATGTGTAGTTCTAGATTGCATTCTGTTATAAAAATATGCCAAATGGCTTCCTGAGACTGTCAAAGCTAAGATTTTTTTCCCTTTAATTTTTCTTGCAGATGTTGGTAGTTACTAGTTAGGATCAAAGGGTGAACTAATCGGGTGTGCTGTGTGCTGGAAGAGATTTATGGAAGGTTGAATGCTTCTTCTGAGGCCCTGGGGTGATATCAAGGAGTAAGCTCTTACTTTATTATTAGCTGCATTTTCTAAATGCCAAGTACATAGGACAGGGCTCTAGTGGGTAAAGTCTCTGAGGGTCAATCCCTTAAGAAATTTCAGTGCACAGTTAAAGTTTGCTTAAGGTGTACAACACACACACACACACACACACACACACACACACACACACAAAGACTTTAGATTGTGAGGTATCCTTTAAATCTCTTTCAGAAGTATTAATGCAACTAAAAAATTGTTTCCAGAGTGTGTAGACTGTATAAATGGGTTTTGTGAGGATAAGAGTTTATTTTCCTTATCTTCTCAAGCATGGGTCACCAAAATTTAGAGGATTTTATATGGCTTCATTTACATTTAGTTTTCATTGGTAAGGGAAAGGATTTATTTTTAAGTATAGTTTATTTTCTGGTATAGGGATAATTTCAGTTCTGTTTTAAAATCTATCAGTGGTCATACAAGGGAATGACATGAATTTTCCTCAAAAGGTAATAAGCCTACATCAGTTAGTAAAGTGTCATTGTTGTTGGGTTACAAAAAGGTAGGAATTCATATATTTTATTTTATTCTTTTTTTGGTACTGGGAATTGAACTCAGGACCTTCTGGTTGCCAGGCAAGCACTTATGCTGCTGAACTATATCTCCATCCTAGAATTAATATATTTTAATTTTACCTGTCCATCTCATCTTCTTTCACTTCTCCCTTGAGTCTACTGAAGTGTTCTTTAGTCCACTAATTACTTCAGGCTATTCCTGTTTAAATCAGTATATATTTAGAATATTTTCATGGTCAAAAATGTACTCTTTTCCTCACATTTCCTATCCCCATAGTCTATCTAAAATATGTAATTCTCCTTATGTATAACTACATATGTCAAGTGGGAGTGATTGTAGTTTGAAACACTACTTATATCTTTATATAATGTTTTCATACTTGTCCTACTGTCAACAAATGTTTTATCACAAGTCTTACTTTATTTTTAACAGATTTTTCATCTTCACTTTTGGCCTTAGATTTCAGTCCATGATATACAGCTTGCTTGTACATGATGAGTATATTAAACATATTTTAACTATGCACAACACCGCCACATGCATGAGGCTAATGACTTATGCTGTTTAAATTTCATGATAACACTGATTGATAACCTCAAAAGATGAGGAGAAAAGCCTTTAATTTCATCTCTAAGTTCTACTAGCATTATAACCTTTAGAATAAGAACCCAAAATCTGTTTCCTAAACTCCAACTTTTCTACCTTAGAGGCAATTTTGTGGAATTAATAACATGTGAGTCACTTTGAGTTCTACAGATGAAAAGTCTTCTCTAAATGTTAAGTATTGGTTTAATTATACCATACGGGACATTTGAGTTTATATTGTAAAGCATCCATATTTATAGCTCTTTTATTTTAATGTTGGTTATTTTAGCTGAAGAAGCTATTTTTACTGATGAGGATGCCTTGTATTTTTATGTTAATAATGTTTGAAGATAAAAATAATTTCCTGTGGTTGTTAAACCCAAAGGTCCAACATGCTTCACATGTAAAAAAGAATGTATATGCTATCAATCTTTTCTAATTATGCTACATATGTCATTAGTGGTTTGTGTTTTGAATGGAAGGATTCATGTCAGCAAAGCACTTCACATCTGCCTACTTTTCTATAATACCCTGAGATTGCACTTTGTATGGTCATTAAGAAGAGGTGTTGGCTAAAACGTAACTTTGCCTATTTTCTTCAAACTCATGGAGCAGTTATTGTGGAAAAGATGTTTTCATCATGTTTCTCATATAGTACATATGTAAAAATACATCCATTACACGAAGTTGGTAATGCGCTAGACATATAAATTATAATTCTATTCCTATGGCACTTCAATCTATTCAGCCAATCAGAAAATATATAGATATCTTAAATATATTGAGTTCTGTAAGAGTAGTTCAAATGCAATGCTATAAGATCATATAGGAGACAGAAATGTTCTCCCTTTTGGCTAGGAAAATTTGAAAGAAGACATTCTATTTGGTCTGGAAAGAGAAGTTACACGGATATTAAAGAAAACAGGCATTACATGGCAAAATAAAAATAAAATTATGATTATTTTTAAACTTAGAAGAAAGTCACCCACTTACTTGGATCTGTTGGATTTTATATTGTTATGTCACTTCCTATGCATTTTCCCCTTTACACCTGAGATGTGACTCTAGGTGTTGATACAGGTGCACCACAGAGCAACAGTTGTGCACATTTGCCCACCATATATAATTTTTCTCCTTCACCATTCCTACTCACCCACAAAGCTGCTCTTAATGATGGATGCTAAAATGCCATCTTCTTCGTTCCAGCTTACTACTTAGTGTGTCCTTGTAACCAAGTCCTGACCAAAGGAAGTATGTGTAGGAGGAAAGTGGTGTCAAAGAAAACATTTCCCTTTGGTTAAAAGAGATTAAGAAACTAATGGACACAAACAAAGCCTGTTATCTACTTGGCATGGGTTACGTGCAGATGTGTCATCAATATTTTATGAATATCACTGTGAAGCAATAATATTGAAGAAAGACTTACTCCTCTGAGTATAGAAGGTATAGATTATTTTATTTTAAAGAGAGTAGTACATGAGAAACAAACAGAAATAGAACAGTAGCAGCATACCAGTATCACAAACATAAACAAATCAAAGCAAAACGTTCAATGTGTTACAGAGTCTCAAGACAAAATAATATGAATCAAGAGTGGTTGTCACATTGCATATCATTATCCTCAACTACATTGTTCAGATTGCCAGATGTAAGAATAAAAGATTGCTCAAACCATTATAGGGAATAAGAAAATAATTATTTGATAAAACAGTAGAGATAATACAGAGTTTCACTAGACAAGAGGGTAGGAGTTCGCCATTGTAATTCCATTGCATATTGTTACCTTCAAATCAGTCACTCAGAACACCAGACACAGGCATGCAAAGTGGATCCGAACATAAAAAATTGTGAGAATTAACTGTTCATTTCAATACATCATCAGACATCAGCAGTACAGTTATCGCAGTTATTCATATATATAATTACATTTTGGGTTCCTTCTTTCTTTTTTCTTCTTTCCCTCATCCCAGTCGTTCATTCCTTTGAGCAATTTCTTTCCCTTTCCTATCATCTATTGTACGTTTTCAGTTTTACCTGGTATTTCAGGTTCCTGCACCAAGGAGACAATATGATATTTACCCATCTGGGTCTGATTTATTTCACTTATGTGTATTGTCTCTAGTTGCAGCCATTTACCTACAAAAGCCTTGAGATTATCTTTTTTAATAGCTGTGTAATACTCTATTGTATAAAAATACCACATCTCTTTTACCCATCCTTCAGTGGATGGGCATCTGGGTTGTTTCCAAGATTTAGCTATCACAAATTGTACTGCTATAAACATGGGTGTACATATATGGATGTGGTATGATGTCTTTAATTCTTCTGGGAAAACACCTAGAAGGGGAATAGCTAGGTTAAATGGGACTTCCAATCCTAGTTTTGTGAGGAATCTCCAAATGATTTCCACAGTGGTTTCACCAATCTACACTCCCAACAGCAGTGGAGTAGGGTTCCTTTCTTATCACAGCCTCTCCAGCATTTGTTCTTGGTTGATTACTTGATAACAGCCATTCTTTCTGGAGATGGAATCTCAGTGTTGTTTTAATCTGCATTTCTTAAATGACTGATGAGGTTGAACATTCTTTCATGCATTTTTTCACCATTAGTATCTCTTCATTAGAGAAGTGTGTATTCATCTCAGAGGCCCATTTTTGGATTGGGTCTTTGAATTTGGGAGGCCTGATTTTTAAAAATTCTTTATATGTCCTAGATAGCAGTCCTTTGTCTGAGGGACAGTTGGCTAAAATTTTTTCCCAATTAGCGGGATTTCTTTTTACTTTATTGGTGATTTCTTTAGATGTGCAAGAACTTTTCAATAAGATGAGATCCCAGTTATTGATTCTTTGAAATATTTCCCATGCAGTTTGGTTTTTGCTCATGAACTCTCTGCCTGCCCCATTGTCATCAAGATTTTTACCTACTTTTTCTTCCAATAAATTTAGTGTTTCTGTTTTAATATTTAGATCTTTGATCCATTTTGACTTTAATTTAGTGCATGGTGAAAGACATGCGCCTAGTTTTAGTTTTCAGCATGTGGAAAGCCAGTTTCTCCCTCACCATTTATTGAATAGGCTATCTTCCTTCCATTGACCATATTTTGTCCCTTTGTCAAAGATAAGGTGACTGAGTGTGTTTGTAGTTGTATCTGTATCTTCTAATCTATTCCATTGATCTTCAGGTCTTTTTCTGTGCCAGTACTGTGCTGATTTTATAATAGTAGCTTTGTAATATAATTTCAAGTCAGGAATTTCTGCCTTTCCTCTGTTTCTCAAGACTACTTTTGCTATTCTAGGTCTAGAAGAGACAGTCTTTGAAAAAGCCTATTTACTTTATGACAACGCTATGTCTTAACCAATCCTGGAAACCCTTATCTCAAGAATTTTGGTAAGACAACTACATACTTGTTATCAAAGGTATGCTAACGTTAACAAAGAAATACAGTAGTAGTACAATTACACCTTTCTGTAAGAACATACTAGATGATTTTACAATGCTAATGACAAATGGCTTATTAAATTTTCAAAGTAATTCAACATCTAGAAATGTAAAGAAATAGCTAATATTTTAAAAGAACATTTTACTGCTAAGTAGGTTCATGGATTCTAAAGGATAACATAGTTACTATTTTTAGCACATTTGATTGGTTGAGGCACTAATTGTTGCATGAAGAAAGTTCTAATTGCCAAGTGTAATTCACAGCAACAAAATGGCATGGCTTATGAATCTACAGCTTATTGCAGGAAAAGGACACAATACAGCAGTAGCATTAAACTGGGTCATGCAACACACCCAAAGACTGGCACACTTTAAGGATGTGAAGAGGCCAACTTCAAGCACCTATTCTCTTCCCTCTGGGAATGCCATACCAACACACATTTTGTCTTAGGAACTGCTGACAGGTACACAGATCATCTTGAAACCAGAGGAACCACCAGGGTCTTCTCATACTCTGCTGTTCACACAGGGATTATGATTACTATGTACCAGCACTAATGTCAAAGACCTCTGGAGGTACCCCTAGGAGTAACTCGAGAGAGGGTTTCTCCCTTAACTCAAGGGTAATCATCTATTAATATGAAAGCACCAACTGATTTCTACACCTTGGTACAAAATGTCACAAAATTCTCATAATACACATGGTTAGAAAATATTTACTGATTCATATGTTTCATGCTTTGACTATTGGTCAGTGTTGAACAGGTACATACTTTACTTTAGCATCACAGCTCAAGCCAACTTTGAGTCTGCTAAAATTAACAGAGCACAGATCACATGACAAATTGTGTATTAATAATCTTACCTAGGATAATAATTTCTGCCACAGCATACATTTGTGTAGATAGCTTATATTGTTACCTTAAAATTTTCTAAAAGTCAAGTAAAATATTTTGTCATAGGAAAACATTTCAGATAAATGTGAAATACTACCTTTTACTGCTACTGCTCAGTGTATGATAGCAAGTCCCCATACATTTTGGTCTCATAACCACTTTATAGCCTTTAATATTATTGAAGAACTCAAAAGAGATATTTTGTGCAGTTTTATCTTTGATAACATTTAACCTATTTTTCTTTCAATTTCTTCTTTGGAATTCTTTTAAAAGAACTATAGCAAACATAAAAAAGAATAATGGATTTGTTTTAATTTGCAAGTCTTTTAAATATCTGCCTTAATCAAAGATAGGTAGATTCCCACAATGTACATTTGATCTTTTGTGATATTTGCTTTGTACAGTATATAAACAAAAGTATTTCTTAAAGATAAGTATTTGGAAAAGAAATAGTTCAGTAGCCACTTTATAAGTGATAGTCTCATAAAAGCATAAAAGCCGTGTCAGTAGACTTTGTGTACACTATTGCATTAAAATCCATTAATAGGGGCTGGGGATTTAGCTCAGCGGCAAAAAGCGCCTGCCTGGCAAGCACAAGGTCGTGAGTTCAGTTCCCGGTACCGGAGAAAAACCAAAAAAACCTTTAATATATCTGGCTCTGTTAGTGCATCATTTATAGAAGTATGATTTTGCTTTGGTCATTAAGATTTTTGACTCATTTGCATTTTATTGTGTAATATAAACATTATTTTATTTAATGCCACAATTCTCATCAAAAAGGTCCATAATTATTGGGAAACTATAAAGTTTGTAAAAGCATTTAAAGATTTCCAAAGTTCTAATTTTTGCAAGAAAGTGAAATTTTTTTCACTGGGAACAAATACTATCCATTGTTCACCTTAAAGTGGCAGGCTCACTTTGTTCATTTTGAGGCAGTGTCTTCCATGTACCCAACTCTGAAAAATCATTAGTTTTCTGCGAGTAGTTTTTTTCATAAAAAATAATGCTCCATGAATAAACAGAATGAGCTTCAGCTCCCAATTGCACAGACGTTTTATTTTTATTTTTTTTTCTTTTTAAAGAGAATAAAAAATAATAATAATCAAACATTAGAAATGATACAGAGGGCTGGGGATTTAGCTCAGTGGCAAAAGCGCCTGCCTGACAAGCGCAAGGTCGTGAGTTCGGTTCCCGGTACCGGAGAAAAAACCAAAAAAAAAAAAAAAAAAAAAAAAAAAAAAAAAAAAAAAAAAAAAAAAAAAAAGAAATGATACAGAATTTCACCAAACAAGATGATAGGAATTCGGGGCTGGGGATTTAGCTCAGCGGCAAAAAGCGCCTGCCTGGCAAGCGCAAGGTCGTGAGTTCGGTTCCCGGTACCAGAGAAAAAAACCAAAAACAAAAAAAAAAAAAACCAAGATGATAGGAATTCAACAATGGTTGTTATATTGCATATTGTTGTCTTCAAATCTGTTGTTTAGATTACCAGATATAAGCATGAAAAAATGGTAAAAAAAATTTAAAAAGAAAAATAAAATTAAGCATTAACAGTCCCGTTCAATAAAGCAATAGAAATCAACAATACAATTGTCCCAGCTATCCTTCTATATACATATATTTTACCTTCCTTCTTTCTTCCTTTTCTACTTTCCCTCATTCCAGTTGTTCCTTTCCTTTGAACAGTTTCTTTCTCTTTCACAATATCTATTGTACATTTTGGATTTTATTATTTAAAAGAAAAACATCACACATAAATATTTTTCTTTTATACAAGAACTTTAGCTCAATATGCAATACTGATATTTTTCCACTTATTTCAAGACTCAATATCTTAAAAGATACATGTAGTCAAGATTTTTAAAAATTAACATTTCTCCTACCTGTTTCAGGTAAAATGTTTTAAATGAAACCATTGTAATTTTTGGTACATACTGTGGATAAACTTTAGCGTCACCGCCTTGATTTGTCTTCATATGCCAACACCTTTACTGATGCTTTTGTAATGTCAGTGTAAATACTAACACAGCGAAAAAGCCAAATAACTTCTTCCTATTAGACTTTTAAGCTCACAAACTACTGAAAAGTTCTCACTGATGCTTGGGAGTCTGTGTACTGTATTTTGAGGACCACAGGCCAGAAAAAGAGAAGCTGGAATCCTGATTCTGAAAACTATGTATTCAATTTCTGGGTCTGCAGTTCTCTAGCTCTGATGCTGAGCAAATGAATGAGCCGTATTCAGATCTTTCCTCCAAGTTAATAGCTTATATTTTAAAGAAAAAAATAGAATATAAAGAAACATTTTATGTGAAGACATAATAAGAATATCTATTTTAATTATGAACAGAATCACTACTATTGCCTTTACACAAATTCATAGCAGATCTTAGCTCATCTCTAATATTTTGCTTCCCAGTTCTGTATGTTAGCAATACATTGTTACATAACACATTTCTATAAAAATATATGTAAACTATCCAGGCCAAAGCACCATGCAACTCCTTTTGCCTTCATACTGTTGAGACATCAGTAACACCTTTGACTTACTGTAGCATGTGTAATATCAACGATTTATAGACAAGGTTACCACACATAAATCACTCTCTGGAGGTCATTGTACACATAGAAACAGTAACACAGCAGTCCACAAGAGTCTACCTTAGAGTAACAGTATGGAGTTTTCACTTTCTGGTTTTCCTTTCTTTTTCTATCTCTTAATGATGCCCCAACCTGCTTCACCATGTACCTTCCATTCTTGCCTCTTGAACTAAGCTTTCTTCATTTGGTTTCTTCACTGATGAGGATATGTTCAAGGCCTTAGGGTCATTTAGCAAAGGAAAGTGGCTCCTAGACGTAGGTTTCTTAAAACATTAGATCCACAAGAAATATCTACAAAGACTAAAAACAGTTATTTCTGAGATACTTCATTCCCACTCTCAAAATCTGACACTTGCATGGGGCCCATGGATTTGTATCTGTGAAATAACCTAGGTAGTATTGATGTCATTAATCTCAGTGCCACACTACAGTAGACAAACTTTTGCTGATATGGAACATCTAACGCATACTTTAACCGTGTTATCATGTTAATGAATTCATGATCTTTTTTTCTCATTTATCAAGATTACCTGGCCTAAAGGCCAGTGAAGCAAAGATAATCCTCATTCTAGAGATAAAAAAATACAAGAACACAAAAAGTGAACCCAAAGAAAGAGTTATTTAATGATTCCACAGAATTGACATTTAAAATGTAGCCACAAAGAATTAACTTGATAGCTTACATATTAAAATATATAGCTAATCATAATTAATTCAGTATGCCATTCATCTCCTGTTCTGATTGTTTCACCTAATTCATTGTCAAATAAGTAAAAATTTCTGTTAACTAGTATTTCTCTCCTGACTTTTAAAAATTTTTTCTTCCTGTTGTATATTTTAAGGCTAGCTTGAATTTTCTTCTAGAAATGATCAGTTTGACATCATGTCAGCAAAGTAATTAGTACTCTTTAGTGATAAACCATTTGCAGAAATATGTTAGTCTAGAAGACATCTAGTTTCTTTTTTGTTGTTGTGGTCTTTTTGAGACAGAGTCTTGCTACACAGTTCAGGCTGGCCTCAAGCTCACTTTGTAGCCCAGGCTGGCCTTGAACTCACAAGGATCCATCTGCCTCAGCCTCCTGAATGCTGGGATTATAGGCATCACCATGCCTGGCTTGACATCTAGTTTCTAAATGTTTCTTTTTTTGTTTTTGTTTTTGTTTTTTTCTGGTACTGGGAATCAAATTCACAATCTTGTGCTTGCCAGGCAGGCGCTGGGCTAATGAGCTAAATTCCCAGCCCCTCTAGCTTCTAAATGTATCAAAGGGCATAAAACAAATATCTCTAGAATGAATTTATTGGAGGTAATTTGAGTGGATCAATAGATTTATTTATTTATTTATTTATTTATTTATTTATTTATTTATTTATTTTAGACAGGGTCTTGCTATGCTGTTCAGACTGGCCTTGAGATCACTTTCTAGCCCAAGCTGCTCTCGAAATCACAACGATCCTCCTGCCTCAGCCTCCCAAGTTCTGGGATTACAAGCATGTTCCACCACGCCCGGCGGACCAATACGTTTAATGTCATTTAATTTTAAAAGAAGTCTTAGAGGAGTTAGTTATGAATGCTCAGATGATAGTCTGCTTTATTGCATTGGAGAATAAAAACAAATGGTTATTTTCTAATTATTTCTTAAAATGTAAAGCCCGAGCCATAAATTAAAAAGTTTTCCAATAGAAAAATCAATTCTGAAAAGCATATTCTATCTCTTTGATATTTTATATGGGACTGCAGCATAATCGTTGATGACATTTTGATGAGTAGAGAAACAATGTTTACTCTATAAAACAATTCTAGTGATAAGGATTTCACTAAGGGATGTTACTTGAAATTTCTTTGAAATCTACATGTAATATTGTGTAAATATTCAAGAAAATGTATGAAGTTAGACTGAATCAAACATATTTTTTTCATGTTTGAGGACACTCAACTGATATCAGTGAACTAATTCCTTCAGAGATTTAGCAGCCAAAATCATGTCATCTCATGTAATTCAATCACTACAGCATTTAGAAAATTCCTAGGTCTTTTTTATATCAAAGTATTTTAATACATGTAAAACCAAAATAAAGACTTGAAAGTGACTCAGTGTTATACTTTTTTATAACTTCTCCATAAGGAGTAGATCAGAAAATGCACTCAGGAAGAATATATAAATCTTTGTGGGTCAATTGAACTAAATCAAATGAGGGAGTAAGGGGATATCCCAAAGTAGAAAGATCATGGAGAATACGTTACAATTTTTAACTCATTCTTAGCAAAGACAAAGTACTTGCTATATGTACCCCCTTCTTTACTTTCCCATTTTTTGTTCTCTTTTTTTCTAGAGAGAAGAACTTATTATTCCTCAAACAGGTCATTGAATCACCCACTTCAGTACCTTTACATTCGCTGGTCTTGCTGGCTAGAACAGCCTTCCGTCATATATATGCACAGCTTGATCGCCTCCCCTTTAATTCCTTTGGTCTATACTCAAGTACTAGCTCAGTGAGGCCTTTCCAAGCTACTATATGTCAAGTTTCAACCTCAGCTAGCATCATTTTTCAATGTTATCCCTTATTTCATTTTCCACTTAGTATATGCAGCTTTCTTGTTTACTTTGTGCCTTCTTTGTTTGATGCAAACTCCAGGGAGGTAAGAATGTTCATCTCTTTGCTTAACCTGTATGTTGACTAGAACAATGATGACAATGAAACAGACAATAAATTTTCAGTGAATGAAATAATGAATGAAACTATTTAGAAATAAGTAGTTCATTTTATAAAATAACCCAAATTTACAAGTTGTTTTCATGTGTTAGTATCCACTTCCAAACCAAAGTATATTTTTCTATGCTTTCTTCATCATGTATCAACAAGGTTTAAAAACTACTAACTTACATTCCATAACATTCTGTAAAAGATGCTCCAGTCTAAATACAATATGCTTTACAGTTATTTTACTCCTTTTGCCTTTGTTATCAATGAAATGGACTACTCACTTTGAAAACTGAAGAACTGCTTTAGTATGACTAGGTACATACTCACCCCAAATTAACTCATATAATAGGTCTCAGTGTGACTTTTAAAAGTTGTATGCATATGTGTATTTATTACCATTCTTATTTTATCATATGGCACAAGGTACTTGTATTCCAAATCAAATTTAGGCCAAATCTTTCAATCATAACAGATTTAAATATATCTTAAAACTGTTCCATTTATCACAGTTAATTAAACTCGGGGTTCATTTGCTGATACTGAACCCTCGATAACAAAGGAAGAAATGAGCATAATATTGCCAAAAATTAATATAAGTAACATTTTTAAGAGTGTTTTACATAATATAATGGAAACATCTACTGCCTGAATCAGTTGAAAGTTACAGTGGTGTTTCATTTGAAGAAAAAGTTTTAATTAAAATGTGAACCTTCATAGAATTCTGGGAAGCAACATGCAATACCATTGTTGGTCCATGTCTGTTTCTTCTTAGTTTTCTTCATTATTTTGGAGTTACAGACCCTAAACAAAATACGTGTTACTCATGTAATTATGCTGTTTAATTTTTATTATATATGTGTATTTACTTATATATATATACGATATGCATATCAAGGAAAAAGTACAGTTTCTCTTAATCTTTAAAATAGAAATTACATTTTCATGCATTTAATGCTTTTAGAGATGACTGAATAACTTGGTGACACACTACACCATTGTATGATCATTCCTACATTTTGAACTTTCATAAGCTAATGAAAAAATAAGACACTTATTTTAAGAGTAGTGACAATCTTTTTAAAATATTCTCTAAGTTTCTAGTGTACTTTGTTGGCTGCTCTGTCACTTCTAGATACATAAATACTAGAGTACTTCAGAATTCAGATCTATGAATTCATGTTTACTATACTTTATTTTGATGACCTAGTGCAGTCAGACAGCCTTAAATACATCTTATATCTCATTACTTCCAGATGTAGAGCTCTATCCCAGACCTCTCTTCTGAACTCTGCTTGTAACACCTTTCTTGTTATTCACTTGTCTAATAGATATCTCAAGCACACCAATTTCAAAACTGAGAATTTAATTTCTCTCCCCATACATTTTCCTTCTTCATTTTTTCCTTTGCTACTTAATTATAGCCATACGCTTGCTGCTTTTCAATCCCAAATATCTTATGTTATCTTTGAATCTTTTCATTCTTTGATTGTCTGACAACTGATATCCAATGTTATGTTTTATGATCGCTACTTTCAAAGTACATGCAAAACATGGTAGCTCCTCTGGGATATAGTATTGCATAATTCTGGAATCAGGTTAATATACCTGCTATGTGAATTTTGCACTCTAGAACAGTACATTGCAGAACGATTCATACTTATTTAATTCTCAGAAGCACTATATTCTTAAAAGTTTTCAATATTGTGCCTGTGCTCATCATTTCCATTGACAGGATCATGGTATAAATAGCCAGAATCTCTTGGCAGGAATACTATAATGATAGCCTAACAAGACACCTCCTGGACCCATTTATTCTCTTTCATCCATATGTTCAAAATTTTCTGGATTCTTATCCCAATCACAGTAAAATCCATATGGCTATACAAAGTACAGTTCTTACCTTTGTAACCTTCACTCTATAATTTATTTCAATTGTTCACTCTGTTCTAGTCATAGATTTCTTTCTAATTTCCTGTATCAGAACATTATGATCTTCTGTCCTTCACTGTGAAATAATCCTACCATAGATGTGTACTCAGCTTATTTTATCAGCTTGTTTAAATCTTTCCTGTGATATGTCGCTTTCCCAGAGACACCTCATTGCTTAACCTACCTAAAATTTTAGGCTTTATTTCCTTGTATTTCTCATACAATGCTTAGCTGATGTTTATAATTATTCTTTCCACTATCCTATATTTACTTTATTTTGATTTCACTTTGTAGAACATAATTTCTATGAAAGAATATATTTGGGTCAATTTCTTCACTCACATTCCTTAGTCTCTAGAGCAATATCTGGCACGTAATTGGTGCTTAAAACTCATATGTTGAGTTAAAAAGCATCTCAGATTCTGCAAATGCAACTGCATTTCTGTTATATAGAGCCAAAAGAAATTCAAAATAATACAACTATCAACAGAATAGCCTCTGATAAAGTGGCATAAGATTACCAGGAATGAGACAGAGGTTCAGTTTCTTTTGATTCCCGGGAAGATATTTTCAAAGTAATTTGAAAAGAGTACCCCATAATAACAGAAAATGTATGTATGAGAATGACCACTCTAACAACATATGAAAGTTCATCTCTGTTTTCACTTATTACATCATTATTCCACACATGTTTACTCTTTACTACAAGGTCTAGGAAAAAATTCAGATATATATATATATCACACAAAGGGTACAGATCTATACTGACCACATACGTTATTAGTATAAAATAAACTTTATTGAGGAAGAGCACAGACACAAAAGGTATCAGAACAAAATTTCTTGTTTTCTTATCATTCTGAGTTTGGAATAGTTTGTTGTACCATAAAAATGATTCAACAGAAAGAACACCCACCCACTGTGTTGCTTGATATATTTATAGCAAGAGCTCTTGAGGGAAAGATTGGCTAGTGAGCTATGTAATAATGATAGATTTTTGTTTGAATAAGTTGTAGTATAGCAATACTTAGAGGAGACCCAACACCACTGAGTTAGTTTTTTAAAAAGCCATGCTCAGCAGTTTGGAAAGATTGGTACTGTGAGCCTTTATTAAAATTCCATTTCTTGCCAGATGTGGTGGTGCACACCTATAATTCCAGCACTCAGGAGGCAGAGGTCGGAGGATCACCACAAGTTCAATGCCAGCCTGGGCTGCATAGTGCTTGGTAGCAAAAAAATAATGAAAAACATTCAACTTCTGTTTGGCAATGAGACGTTCTGACAGTTATCACAACTTATACTTCCATTGACAGAAATATGCCCAGTTAGAAATGTTCAATTGGTTGGTTAAAATTTTACATTCAATGAAAAAAACCTATTTCCACTGGACTAAGTAAGAGACAACCATTTCAGCTTCAGTATACCAAGAGAATTTTTTAAAGATACATATGAAGCCACCTAAAATTGTTTAGTTTGACATGGATAGTAAGCAATCATTCTCCATTGATCCTAAATTTGAAACAAAAGAAATGGAAATGATGAGAATAAAGTACAGATTATTCTACAATATTTTTGCTTTTTCATATGAACTCTGTGATTGACCTGCTACTAATTCATCCCCAGATTATGTATGTTAAATACAAGTCTCAGAAATTGTCCCAAGTAGTTACAAAGTTGTTTAAATTCATAAAGCCAATTGAGGTATATCTTTAAAAAATCTACACTTTCCACCAATTTCTTTCCATAAATTTTGTCCTAAAATAACTTCTGAGAATAGATAACATATTTTTCTCCTCCTATGGTGATACATATATTAGTATTAGATTTACATACAAAAGTGAAGCATTTTCTTGTAACTTTCACATTTGTACTATGTTATGTTATTAGAGTGATGGGTATGGCAAAGAAATAAGAATCTGCTTCTATGACTACAGTAACTTAATTAAAGGCAAAGTCATTTAAAATCTCATTCTTCCTTTTCTATGAAATTAGGGTAAATTGGCCACTTAACTTCTCAAGGGTATTGATATTAATGATTGACTGGGTGTAATAGGATTTGAAAGATTGGCAGAAAGGAAGTATGCAAAAATTACTCATAAACTGCTATGTTAGGAAGTTTCATTTTCAGACAAATTTAAAACTCTTTAACAAGGTGAACAAGCACTGAAAAAAAAAACACAGAACAGGAAATTGTTATGCCTGGACACAAGGAGGAAAGCATAAGCTTGGAAAGGATAGTTGTCAGTGTCTTTGGAAATATATGATTGCACTTGGGGAAATTTTAAAGGATATGAAAAAGTTTATCTCACTACCCTGGCATTTCATGAAAAAGATGAAATTATTGATGTAATAGTGTATAGTATTTATCATACAATTTGGGGAGTCAGCAATTCAATATTATTCATATCTGTATTAATGGAGAGCACTCTTACATTACTACCTCGTTTTTGAGATTTTGCAATGGAACAACTTTGATTTAGATGGGAATTATTCATGTTTCTCTCTATTTAGATTTTTAATCATTCTAGATCTGTTTAGTCATTAAAGAGCCTGAGCATATATATCCCAAACACCTAAAATATGTGTGATTATCCTGTAGTAGTGTAAAAATACACCAGAATCTTTAACAGAAGTTCCTTGGGCTTTTGTTTGAACCATCCTTTTAACTAAATTTGTCCTCCATTTCTGTCCACCATCTTTGGAATACAAATATAAAATGAATAAAATGCTAAAGTACATTTAGGGGAAAAACACGTTTGCTTTTCCAGTATTTTCAATTCACTAGTGTGGTTCTGGGATGCAGGATAATGCTTGTCATGCCCAGTAATGTTCATACTCTAATCTCTAGGAATTACAAATATGTTAAAGGACATAGCAAAGGAGAATTACTGTTGCAGTTGTGATTAAAGTGGATAATCAGCAGAATTTAACATGGAAAACCTAGGTTATCCAGGTAAGATCAATATAATTGCAATGGACCTTATGAAGGAAAGCAGGAGAGGAAAAGAGGTAATGTGATGGTAGAAGCAGGGGCTAGAAGATACATTTGCTTACACTCAACAAGAAGAGAACCATGAGCCAAGACATGAAAGGAGCATGTAGAAACTGAAGAAAAGTACAAAACAGATTTTCCCTAGAACCTCCAGAAAATAATTCAGTCTTTGCAACTGCATGATTTTAGCCCAGAAAGTTTATTGGACTTCCGGTTCTAGTAACTAGAAAGTCATAGGTTTGTGTTGTTTGTAGTGACTAAATTTGTAGTGATTTATTTTAATAGAAAAGCAAATTAATACAGAGGTTCAAATTGTATTTGTGCTAAAAACAAAGAAAATAACTGTTATAATTGACCTTACCTGGTTAAAAATTGTGATTCTTGGCGGTTTTAGATATTATCAAAGATGAACAAGGAATTATTTTAAATACACTGGTATTTTAAGTAAATTTGATATTTTTGTGCCCTGCAAACTCAACTCTGTGACTATTCATGAATTAAAGGAGCTGTCTGTCACTGTCAAAAAGTTCTAGAATCAGTTTCTAGGAAGATGGCGAAGTGATAAGCAGCAGCAGTCCAGCCTATCCAAGATTCAAAATCGAGACATTGGGATTTAACAAATTGGGAGAAAAAAGAAGGAGAGAAGTGGGTCCTCAAGACCTAGGAAGGATATGAAGGGAGAATTGGAGCCCAGAGTGAAAGTGAAGACACAGACTTCAACACAGAAAAAGGCCGTTCTAAGTTCCACTCTCTCCTTGACTCCCAGCTGGTGGTGTAAGAGAAGGCTTGAATCTACAGAGACATAGTGAAGGTGAGTGATTCCAGAATCCTCCACTGAGAAATGCACCACTGGAATGGAGCAGGGGATGCTGTGATGTCAAAAGCTTGTGAGTAATTCCAGTCCAAGCATACCCTGGAGAGGGACCTTGGTCAAATGCCATTTTAGGGAAAGATCAGCTGAACCAGTGACTGAGAGTAGATAAATGAGACTATAGAAAAAAAAATCAGAAATAATTTAACAGATGGCTAAGGAGATGATGATAATAATGAAGGACATGCTTAATGAATCTGGAGTAGGTATAGATTAAAAGTAGAGCAGGATAAGAAAGCTATGGAAACCATGAATACCTAATATGGGGAAGAACTGGATTCCATGAAGCAAATTCAAATACAAATGCAGGAGATTAAAAATTCTATTGAAAATCTATGCAGCAGAAACAACCAGTGTGTAGACAAAATATCAGATATAGAAGACTGTTTGGGATTAGTGATCATCAAATGACAGACTTCTTAAAAATAGCAAGGAACTACGAAAAATCAATCCAACAGCTGCTAGATGATGCAAATAAGAACAATATATGACTGATAGGAATCAATAAAAAAAATCAGAAAATAGCATAAAGGACATAAGAAAACTGTTCATAGAAGTAATGGTAGAAAATTTATCAAGAATGGACAAAGAATTTGAAATAAATATAAGTGGTGGGCTGGGGATATAGTTCAGTGGCCCACGTGCCTGCCTGGTAAGCACAAGGTCCTGAGTTTGATTCCTGGTAACAACAACAAAAAAAGTAAATGGGGCATACAGAACTCCAATTAGCCATGATCTGACATAAATTACACCTAGGTATATAATAGTCATGATTCCATAAATTAAGCATAAGGACAGAATAATAAAAGCTGCTAGACAAAAAATGCAATTCACCTATGGAGAAAAACTCATCAGAATCACAACAGACTCATTCTCTTATAGTTTAATGTCTTCTGGGTCCATTAATGTTTCTACAAATGACAGGATTTTATGATTCTTAAAGGGTGAATCACATTCCATTGTGTATATGTATCACTTTTTCTTCATCCATTCATTGCTTTGTGGATATTTAGTTTATTTGCATCTCTTGATTATTGTGATTAGGCCTGAACTTGGGAGTGTAGCTTCTCTTTGACACAGTAACTGCATTTCCTTTGGATGTATACTCAGCTGTCAGACTGCTGGACCATATGTTAGTTCTACCTTTTACATTTTGAGGAACTACTATAGTTTGCATACAGGCTGTACTTATTTACATTCCCATGAACAATATATAACTGCTCCTGTTTCTCACATCTTCACCAAACATTGCTGTCTTTTTTCTTTTGAGAATAACCATTCTAACAGCTGCAAGTTTACACATCATTTAGTTTTGATTTGCATTTCCTTAGTGACTAGTTATGTTAAGCATTTATCCAAGTAACTTTTGGCCATTTATATATCTTCTTTTGAAAATGTCTACTTAGATATGCTACCCATCTTTTAATAAAGTCATGCACTTATTTACTGAGGTTCACTTGCTCCTTATACATTCTAATTATCAACCCCTTGTCAGGACTTCCAGCAGTACATTCAAAAAAATTGTGAAAGTGTGCACTTCTTAATGTGGTCTATCACATTTACTGATTTTCATATGTAGAACCTCTTTGAATTCTTGGGATTAATCCACTTAATCATGGTGAATAATATTTTTACATAACAATTTTTTAACATTAGTACTCCTGTGAAGCACATTTAGAGTTTGGCAGATGCATTATTCCTTCTCCCTCTCCTTTTTTTCTAACTTCCATCCCTCTCTCCCTCTTGCTCTTTCTTTCTTGCTTACTTTTATCCTATCTTGAAACACTAAAGTGATTTCAAGGTAATTAGTACTTTTCTTTCCATTTCCAGGCATTAAGTACCTTCTTGGGGAGTGAAACTTCTTATATTCCAACAACACGTGCTATATAATTCTCTAGTATTGTTTTCTACTTGTATTTTAAACTGGAGGTGGTAGTACAATAAATACAAGAGAGCTCTAAGCTGTATTTTGTATCTAATATGTACACAAGACATTAATAAACTCTTTTAGAAACCTGTAGAGAGAAACACTCTGTATTTTCATACTTTGGGCAAAGGAGGATTTCTTTATAATTCTCACTGGGAACACTGCTAATAATATGATTTGTTACAATAAAGTGAAGTTACTACATCACTACTTTTTAAAAATATATTTATTTATTTTTATTAGTACATGTTTGCAGTACATAATGCTTTTTGTTCTTGTTTAATTGGGTATTGCTAGATCAGTGTTACTTATTCAGCTATATTGGAAAATTCTTCAACTGAAATTTTACGTTGAGTTAGCAGGATCAGCCTAGCTACAAGAAAGATGGCAAACTATATATTTCAACTCTCTAATGAAAGACCTAATTTACTAGCTACGTAGTGTAGGTGAAAAATACATTCCAAGACTTTATCCACAAAAGAAATGCAAAATGGTGAAGCAAATTTACATTAAATAGTTGGTCAAAAATTGAGGTAATTGCTTTCATTTGCTTGTACTCAGTATTAAAATCTTGACTTTTGCATGATTGATTTGTTTTAAGGTTAACTATTCCATACACAGCAGGTATTCAATAAATAATGTTGACTGACAGATGGTTAAATGTTAGAATGTGTCTCTTCCTTACAGGAAATAGACACCTGGTGATTGATTATAGTAATTCTTTAAAATATATTTTGTGCATGTTTCTGAATAATTACTAGCTAAACTTAATTCAGAATTTAAACGGTTTAAAACTATCATTAATTAAGTTGACTTCTTTTTCATTATGGAGCTTTTGAAGCCAAATTGTTTAAAATGTTTTAGTATCATATTATTTGCCATTTAAAATTTTACCTTTAAAATTTGTGAAGATATACAAGGTAGATCCTTTTTCTGCTATTGCTGAAGTAAATTCTAGGAGGGCAACTCTGAAAGGCTATTGCTTAATTATTAACTAGAAAAATCAATGGACTCTGTTCATTTCATTTAACTTCAAGCCAAGTTTTATGAAATCTGAATTTTTTTCAATGAGAAGTTAGTATTTGATAAAACTAACAGTTGTTTTTCCAACATGGTAATCACTCTTTCAGGCCCCTATTCTTTAAAACAGTAGGAATCTATTAACTCTATATTGTGAAGATAATTCATGTACCAGAAAATGTCTTCATTTAAATGTTTCACTTCATTTCTTCCAGTACCTAGAATTTAGAGAAATTGGTTGCTTTGAGAAATAATTGCACGTTAATGCCTCAGTCCTGATTATCCAAATTAACAAATATATTGGGAAAAGGTTAAGATGAGTGAATTGAGCCATTGCAAAACATATTTTAATGATTCATTTTCTCTAACACTAATGTCGTAGTTTACTCAGATATTTTCGTAATCCACAAATGGTTACTTGGTGATACAATGTAAATTGAGGTAAAATTGTATTTTAAAATAAATTGATTTGCCATAAAATAAACAGATTCAATAACATTATTATTTGAATAAAAACATCTCGGAACTGAATGGTCAGTTCTAATGAGCTTCCAAACTGATATAAATATAATACTATTGAAACAAAACAAAACATATAGATAAAATAATCAAAAGGATACACTTGTAACAGGAAAAACAGTCGTTCATTAACCATGTTTATATGATGGTGATTTGTATACGACTGAATGAATACTTGTTAAGGCAATGTGTGACACATTTTGATACATTCCTTTCCTTTTCCTTAAATTAATGACACATTTTTGCAGAGAACTAAATCTTCCCTGAAATTCCATTTGAGATCACACTAGGTGAGATTCCAATTATAAATTGATTCTAAAAAGATGAATTTTTTTAAACACTGTAGGATAATACCAATAGAAGAACTTTTTAGATAATGAAACCACTTTCCTACTCTGCATTCCCATATTTAAGAAATAAAACAAATCAAGTGTAGCAGCCCACGCCTGTAATCCCAGCACTCGAGAAGCTGAGACAGGAGTATTGCTGTGAGTTCAAGGCCAGCCGTGACTACATAGAGAGTTCAAGACAAGCCTGAATTACAGAGTGAGGACCCTCTCTCAAATAAAGGAATGAATGAATGAATAAAATAAATACATAAATAAATAAAACAATTCTAAAAAGTTAAGTGACAGGGGCTGGGGATTTAGCTCAGCGGCAGAAGCGCCTGCCTGGCAAGCGCAAGGTCGTGAGTTCGGTTCCCGGTACCGGAGAAAAACCAAAAAAAAAAAAAAAAAAAAAAAAAAAAAAAGTTAAGTGACAACTGATATTTCCTAAATCCTAATTTTTAATGACAGATCTTGGCAGGAACTCAAGGATCTTTCTGCTGAATTTTTAGAAATACTTTTCAATAGTTTGTACTAAAAACTCTGTTTCTGTACTCAAAACTAAAACACGATTACAGTGTTCATATCATAGGCATTTCTGAAATGGTCTATGTAGGTAGGTGTGTGTGTGTGTGTGTGTGTGTGTGTAAGAATTTCAGGTCAGTTCCCTCAATGATTATATCAATGTCCACGTAACAGTATTTAAATAAAATGCCAATGCCTTCTCAAAGGATAATTTTTAGTAAGCTCTGACATATGAATGACTATATCTTCAGGTAATATAAATTTATAGAATTCTATCTATTAATGGAACTTGGCTGTAATGCATGAGTAATTTTTCCACACTTACTTTAAAATAATTCCAATAAGAAATTATGAACCGCTATGTAAGATTGGGTGATTCTGCATAGTGCCAAAACTCTATAGTGTACCAGTGGTCATATCCAATGCAAATCTCAGAGGAAATGGTTTGAGAAGAAATATTTTTCTTGTGATATCACAGTTTTTAAATTAAGAAATGTACCTTTAAATATACAAGTTTATCATCCAATAATTAGAGGTTTCCCTACCGTGTATTCAACAAAGCTTCTTAAAATTTTTTCTAGTTGGAATATTTCTTGCAATATTGTACAAAGATTTTGTGGTCATTTTCCTAAAAAAGATGATGGATCAGCTTGTCACCCTCTGTCACAAGCCTCAGAAGAAGTCTGACCAGCATAAACAAAAATTTGAAAAGATATGGTGTTTTGGGGAGGTTACAGAATTAAAGAATCTACTGAAAAAACTACTGAGGAAGCGGCAAAATTTAAGGATGCTCTGGAGAACAAAATAGCCAGAAATCATTTCGAATTCTATGCAGGGCACAACTGAAATAAAATGGCTCTAGACTTTTTAGGTATTATCTGTGCATCTTTTTTCTTTGTGAGATTCTGAGTCCCAGAAAAGAGATACTAATAGACTTGGCTAAGCTTATGCATCTATTTTATGGCTGAAAGAAAGTAGAGAATTACAGTTGTATTGAGACCACATAGGATAGGGAATCAAAAAAACTGGGACACAATGACTAAGAAAAAGTGGTAAAAGTCCAGAAAATGCACTCTTGCCAAAAATACATTCAGGATACTTTATTGCTAATGTTTTAGATTTGTTTACATATCAATGTATTATTGATCCATATTAAAATTTATATGTATGTAAAATATTCATCATGGAGACTACTAAGAATACATATATTAAAAGCAATTATTGTTACTAAATCAATATATATTTTTAAAATTTGTGCCATTCATATTATTTATAGAGAGCATACTATATCTTTGGCACTAAATAAGATATAATTACACAATCATAAAAGGAATACTCATGGGCAGCTTTTGTATTATTGGCTACATTATCCTTGAAAGTCCTTTATTTGCTTCCTTGATGACACACTTGCCTAAATTTTTCTTACATCTATGCTTTACCTCAAAATACCTCTTTTGATCCTTCTTTTTTCTTCCTCTTCTCTTCCTCATGCAGCACTCCCTCATATCTATAATAACACTACTTACTGGAAATTTAAAGTTTAAAGGATGCTTGATATTTTCCAGCTACTACAATCTATGATGAATAAATAAACTGAAGAAATCAATACATTTCTCTTTACCACACATTTATGCTCTAGTAAGGGAATTTGGTTTTGCTAAAATCACAATAAATATTATGAAGGAAATAAAAGAAGAATAAAAGAATAGATAGTACCTGGGAAAGAAAGTTTAAAAGTCCTTCATAAAAGAGAAAATAAAGAAAGAGAAAATATGTGTATATGTGTACACAAGATAGCTAAGATAATTGTACTGCTAATTTCTGTTGCTTTAGGGAAAGGAGCATCTAATGTTTAATTGATCAGTCTTAAAAGACTATAGTTGGTTAATTGAGTAACAGTTCTGAAAATAATAATATATAATACAGCAACCATTATTAATTTCTTATCACTTTGTGTGAAATTCTGTATTGTTTTGATTGTTTTGGTGTTGTTTTGTTCATGTCTGTTTGTTAATATGTTTTCATTCTTTTGTCTTTAAAATAAAAAAATAAAAGTTCATTTGCAGCTTGTCCTCAGTTGCTAAGCTCTGTGCTCTGCTTGGTTATATTTTCACATTCTTCTGCTCAATTTTGCTTGCTCCTGGCCTGGGTCTTTCATTTGTATCATAACACTGACAATACCACGTTATATCTCCAGACTATACCGCACTTGCCTTCCAGTCATGTTTATTTACTTCCTTTCAGACATCTTTGTTTCTTTGTCCATGAGCTCATGAATCTCTTTACACTCAAAAGTTAGATCATTCTACTTACACTAGCAACGTGCCTCCCTATTCTGTGTTTCTCTTTCAGTGAATGGTGACAACATCCAATTAATTGCACAAGGCAAATCTCTGGGAGGCATCTTTGATTTCTATCTTGATTTACCATTCGTATTTAATGAACTGTTAATTTTTACATTTTAAGATTTATATGAATCTTCTCACTAATTACCATTTTCACTGGGAATTTAACATTCTGACCACTATTAATATTTATCTGAATGAAATATAGGGGTAGACTTTAACCGTTATCCTTCTAGTCCTCTTCTCCATTTTTCATTATTTGATGTAACTGCATACATATGTCTTATAATCTGAAAAACTACTTTGAAGATAACAATATGCAACATATTAACCATTGTTAATCTCCTATTATTTTGTTTGGAAATTTTATATTATTGGGATTTTGTTTTTGTTTTTTGTTATTTCTCTTTCAAATTAAAAAAAATACGTTAGTTGGAATACTGGAATTATCTTGCATTCTTCTTTTCAAATTCCCTTAGCGTTTGATGTAATTGAAGAGAATGGCAATAAAACACATTTCAAAATTCCAAAGAAGAAAGAAAGAGAAAAGTGAAGGGCATGAGTGGAAGGGTCAGCCTTATATGCAGCAGGACAATATTTCACAATGGAAAAAAGGGAAACATAAAATAATGAAATTTAAGAGGTGTGCGGGGGTATGGAATTAGTAGTGGAATATGAGGTTATTCTTAGTTTTCTGTAAATTTTTAAATGAATTCTTGGTGTGGTCATCAGTAGAAAACTAAATAGAGGACTGTTGGAGATTTTCTGAGAAAAGAAGTGGTACAAAATGGACATCTTGGAGAATACAAACACTAATTTACTTAGAAAAGAAATTTCCTAAGCTTACCATATATTTTAAGATAGAATTCTAGAGTATAAGAGCATGAGTGAACTGAATTTAATTAAGAAACACTAATAGCCATTCATAAGCAAACTAATTATATTTATTATTTATCATTTATTTGACAACAGTATCACTTTACAGCTCTTTAATATTTTCTGTAATACATTTAGACATTGTTTCTTTTCACTTAGTATATGATTGCTTCTTTAGTAATTTTCATATGCCTTGATAACTTTGTAAAGAAAAGAAACATATATTGAAATCATTCTTATGTATTGTTATGGCTGTGAAGTTACATTGAAATCCTGCTTTGAAAAATCTTATAAAGCATGTATGGTAAAATTCTTATTTTAAGGATGATCTCCAAATAATTTTCAGAAAAGAGCACTTATATCATTAGTGAAGTGCACATTTAAGTGTCATACCATTTATTTGGCAACTGTCACTAAGAAGGTAACCATCTGTCATTATTTATTGTCAAAAGAGAAGGGTCACTGACACTGCTGAAGTGCACTCTGTTAGCATTTTTCTCTCTTCTGCAGTTATTATGATTGCCATTTACAGGAAAGTCCACTGGCAACATCTAAAATACAATTTTGAAATTAAGTTATATTTCAATAACTGTATCTATTTTAATAAAAATAAAGGAAGCAAGAGCCACAAAAATTTTTTTCATCAGCAACATTGCTCAGTTTATGACTATATTAGATGACAAGTTTATAAAAGTTTTACTGTTTCAAGATTTAAAGTCCATTGCCAACTCTGAGAAAAATATGTGAACATTACATTAGTATACAGTACCAACAAGGAATATCATATTACAGGAACTTCAGCAAATTGTGAGCAATCATATAATGTGATTTTAAGGACAATCTCAACTTTTATATAGTCAATAGAATTAGTAAGATGGGTGAAATATTGTATTACTTCCTTTTACACATAGGATCCAACATGATATATTTCTTTACCTTGAGTCCTTCTGTTTTGTTTCACTTGTAACATATTTGCCTTTCATTCTATTCATTGTTTCCCAACTTAAACACTTAAGATAAATCTTAGACATATAACAAATTGCTTATTACATAGTTGACCTTGTCCAACTGATAGGCAGGCAGGGGAAAAATCGGTAACTTCTAAATTTCCATTAACTTATTAATGATAGCACAGGTTACTACATCTTCTCTGTATGAATTATTTCATTCAAAGTAGAAAGCCTGACAAACAGAAGTGGGATGAAAGGTAGTCTTTTGAAATGCTACTTTATAAACCTCTCTCTATCATAGATTTCATGTGTCAAAGAAATGATTTTGAAAAATATAACTCCTGCTTTGCAAAGTGCTTGGAAGGAAGCAAAGCAGCAGATACAGTGAGCATACTCCCTGTGGTTACACATGGAACATAACTGGAAAGCCTGTTCCATTATTTATTACCTGTGAGAATTCGGCAAGGTACTTCATCTTCCTGAACTTCAGATTTTTTATCTTATAAATATGGTTAAAAATGACTACTGAGTCGCATTATTTTAAGGACAAACTCTATATAGAAGTTTGAGCAGTAAACTCTTCTCCTAGACCAAACACCAGCCCCATTATCTTTTCCTCATTCATCAATATCTTCATTCTCCTTGCTGCCACAGGGACTTAAACCAGTTCTTTTCCCCAACTTAAATGTTTTTCTGTTTCATTTCATCGAGTTCTCTCATATTGATTTTATAACACTGACTTAATCATTATTTCTCTATGTTCAACCTGCAGAACTATAGGCCAAACAGTGACAGAAACCACTGAGGACAGCATGTTAAGATGAATTTGAGGGGGGGCTGGGGATTTAGCTCAGCGGCAAAAGCGCTTGCCTGGCAAGTGCAAGGTCGTGAGTTCGGTTCCTGGTACCGGAGAAAAACCAAAAAAACAAACAAACAAAAAAGATGAATTTGATGGTACTAAACAGAATCATCATCTGTCCTTATTTAAAAAAAAAAAAAAAAAAAGATGAATTTGATGGTACTAAACAGAATCATCATCTGTCCTTATTTTGAAAAGAAAGGTTACCTTTAAGAATACTACTGTGACTGTATCATTGAATGATCCTACCCAAAGGCATCTCTCCAAGGTAAATGTAAGTGTATGCCCATATAAAGACTGGAATAAGCTAAATGTCCATGGGTCAATTAATAGAGACAATATGTGACATAACCATATTATTATCAGTAAGAGAGAATAATATACTGATATGTGCACTCTCATGGACAAACTTCATAATATTGTAAGTGAAAAAAGACTCAAGAAACCACATATTGTAAGATTTAATTTGTATACATTTCTCAGAATAGACAAATTTACAAAGGCATAAAGTACATGAGTAGCTGTTTATTGGTAAATGAGGGGTAAGAGAAAATAGATATGAGCAAAAATATTGGAATGACTAAAAAGTTCCAAAACTGGTTTATGGAGATGGTTTCATTATTTTATGAAGTTACTAAAAATCACTGAAGACTTATAAAAATATGAGAAGCCATGTTATGGTAAAACAATGATATAAGACAGGACCTACACTTTGTAATATAGCCTAATGGTATGAGGTTCAATAAGTCTTAGCTAATTGCATGTTTTAAAACCAAAACTTTTCTTGAAAATGGATGGGAAAAAGAGGTATTTACATGACAAGTAGCATGTGAAAATCATCATGACCACCGCACCAGCAATACAAAAAATTCACAAGGATATCTTAGAAAGGGAATAGGAAGCCAACAATTCCAGTAAGTCAAAAAGAATGAATGCACCTGGTGGGGTGAGCAGCCAGGCAGAAGGAGGAAAATTAGGAAATCAACAACAGGAAAACAATGCATCGACAGGAATAAGTCAGTGCCTCTCAGTTCTAACTCTCAGTGTGAACTGTCTGAATTTCCCAATTAAAAGACAGATTGGCAGAATGGATCAAGAAAGAAAACTCAATAATGTATAGAATACAAGAAAGACACTCAATTGAGAAAATTACAGATTAAAAATCTAAGGAGGGAAAAGAATATTCTATGCAATGAAAACCGAGGAAAAAAGCAAGAGTTGTTATTCTAATTTCAGAAAAAGTGAATTTCAAGATAACATTGATCAGAAGAGAAAAGAAGGGCAAAACATATTGGTTAAGAGAACAATTCAATAGGAAGAGTTAACAATTATGGACACATACACATTAAGTACCAGCATGTGCACCTTCATAAAACAAGCATGAATGATATAAAAAATTAGATAAAAGCCAATATAATTGTAATAGGGTCCTCAGTATTCCATTGTCACAAATGGGCAAATCAACCAGACAAAATTAAGAAAGAAATGTCAGAGTTGAATCAAAATTCTGAATAAATTCATTTAATATGTACAGAGTGTTCCATCCAACAACAAGGGAATCCACATTCTTCTCAGCATCACATGGGATATCTCCAAAATAGACCACATACTAGCCAATAAACCCTGCTTAAATTAGTGCACAAGAATCAAAATTATTCCATACATATTATTGGATCAGAGTGCACTGAAGTTAGAAACCAGTGCAAAAAGACACCACAGAAACTATGGAAACTATGGAAATTATATAACAGCCTCTTAAATTATCAGTGGGTCCCTACAATCAAATGATAATGCCAGTGCAATATATGAAAACCTATGAAATGCAATGATAGAAATCCTAAGAGGGAAACAGCAAATTCATACATGAGAAAAAAAGAAAAGAAGCTCAAATAAATAACCTAATGATGCACCTCAAGGTCCTAGAAAAACAAGAAAAATCTATAGTCGAAGGTTATACAAGGAAGGAAATTATAAAGATCAAGGCAGAAATTAATAAAATGGAAACTAAAAACATACAAAGAATCAATGAATCAAAAAGTGGTTTCTTTGAAAGATAAAATAAAATACACAAACCCTTATCCAATCTTACTTTAACAAGACAAGAAAAGGCCTAAATCCATGCAATTAGAAATTAAAAGGTAAATGTACAACAATTTCTGTCAAAACCCAGATTTCTGTATTGATAGCTATTTTGAGAATCTGTACTCTAATAAAGGGGAAAATTCAGAAGAAATGGATAAGTTCCTAGATACATATGAAGTGCAAACCTGAACCAAGAAGACATAAATATCCTGAGTAAACCAAGATCAGTCAGTGAAATTGGAGATGTAATAACACGAAACAACTTACCAAATAAAAAAAGCCCGGACCTGATGGATTCATAGCTAAATTCTATAAGAACACTACACAAGACTTAGTGCCAACATTCCTCAAAGGCTTTAATGAAACAGAAAGGGAAGCAGTACACCCAAACTCATTCATAGAAGCAAGCATTACCTTAATTCAAAAACCCAAAAAAGACCCAAATAAAAAGAAAAGAAAATTATAGGTCAATCCCTTTAATGAACACATGTGCAAAAATCATCAATAAGATACTGGCAAATAGTAAATAATCAAAAAGATCGTAGATTATAACCGAATAGGATTCATAGCAAGGATGGCTCAGTATAGGCAAATCAATAAATGTAATATGCCATATTAACAGAACCAAGGACAAAAATAGCATGATCATCTCAATAGACACAGAAAAATCATTTGCAAAACCCAACATTCATAAATGATAAGAGGTTGAACATTTTTTTCATGTATTTGTTGGCCATTTGTATTTCTTTATCTGAGAAGTGCCTACTCTTTTCAGATGACTCTTGTTTGATTAAGTCTTTAAATTTGGGGGTTCCAATATTTGAGCTAGTTTTTTAATCTTTATTTTCTCTTAGTACATGTTTGTCATACACATTCATCACAGGGAACTTGTACATGTACAGAGTATATTTTAATTCTTTTTTTATCACATTCTTCTTTCCTCCTTTCAGTTCTCCTTCCCCTACCCATTGACAGAAACTCTGTTTTTATTTTTCCACCCATTCTTTTTTTAAAATTCCTTTTCCCTTCCTTTATTCCATCTTAACACTCCTGCGTTTCCTTCCCATTTGAACAATTTCTTCCTACTTCCCAATATCTGTCCTTTGTATATCCTAATATTAGTCCTTTGTCTGAGGGGCACCTGGCAAATATATTTCCCATTCTCTAAGATGTCTCTTCTCTCTGTTTGTGGTTTCCTTTGCTCTCCAGAAGCTTTTTAATTTGACGTGATCCAATGTGTTGACTATGGATATTATTTCTTGTGAAACCAGGGTTTTTTTTCAGAAAGTCTGCCTAAACCTATGTCTTAAAGAGTTT